>NW_004444138.1:1245716-1303706 GCF_000243295.1 Trichechus manatus latirostris | reverse complement strand
ACATCAATTACATTCTTCCAGTTGTGCTGCTATTCTCACTATCCTTTTCCAAATTATTCCATCACCATTATCTTCAACTCACTGCCCCTTAGGCTTCCCATCAAACCCCCTGAGTTGCTGTTGTCCGTTCGATCTCACATAGATAATTCTTTTTTTTGTACTTTAGGTGAAGGTTTACAGAGCAAATAGTTTCTCATAAACAGGACGCATATTGTCCTATGACAATGGTTAACAACCCCACGACACGTCAACCACTCCTGCTCTTTTTAATGAAACTTTATGAATTTGAGTTAGTTTAAAGAGCCCTCGTGGTGCAATGGTTTAGTGCTTGGCTGCTAACCGAAAGGTCAGTGATTCGAATCCACCCAGCAGCTCTGTGGGAGAAAAGACCTAGAGCTCTGCTCCCGTAAAGATGACAACCAAGAAAACCCAATGGGGCAGTTCTACTCGGTCACATGGGGTGGCTGAGTCAGAATCAACTCGACGGCACCTAACAACAACAGCATAAGGAAAATCAGTGGAGGAAAAATGACAGAGTCACCTGGAGCAGGGTGGCTGCTCATCACGCTGGGTCCACTGCAGCTCTCCCCGTAATTAGATGACATGTGACGCAGCTCCAGCTAATTGCCAGTGCTGCCCACCAGGGAGCTCCGGCACTGTCTGGGAGCACAGATTCCATCCCACTTCAGGACAGAAGTTGGGCAAGGCTGGCCTCCCACACAAACATCTGCCCGCTGTTCTGAGTCCGTCACGAGAGCCAGCTGCTGCAACGAGCGAGGGATGAATTCTTGGGTGAGGCCCTTGCTGCTGCCAAGTATTTGAGCTCAAGGCCTGGGCCTTTCATACAGTTTGAGCTGTCTGCCGTGACCCGAGGAGAGCGTCTTGGCCAGAACCTCGACTTCTGCGTTTAGAAACAAGCACCCAAATATAGAGTCTGTGCGCTCATCCTGGTGGCCTCAGACTCAAATGGGTCTAAGGACCAAGTCTCTTGATACTGACGGATAAGCTGAGTCATTTTTATTTTTGGCAGCCATAGTTTTGTTTTTCCCCCAAATAGATGAGTGAATGAAGTGAGAACCAGACTTATGAGCTAAAAGACTGTCTCGTATTTTATGAGCTTGCTAGGGCTGGTGTAACAAACTATCATAAAATGGGTGGCTTGTAAGAACAGAGATTTATTGTCTCACAGCCCTGGAGGCTGGGAGTGTGATTCAGGGGACAGACAGGGTCATGCTCTCTCTGAAGGCTCTAGGGAAAGATCCTTTTCTGCCTTTTCCAGCTTCTGTTAGCCCCCGGGTGTTCCTGGGCTGGTAGATATATCTTAATGTGGTCATCATCCCTTTGTTGTCTCTCTGTCTCTCCTCTTATATAAGGACACCATTCGGATGGGACTAGGAACACGCTATTCCAATACGACCTCATGTTAATTTAATTGTTGTTGACATCTTTGGTGGCCCCATTCCCAAACAGGGTAATGTTCACAGGTATGTGAGTTAGGACATCAATGTATCTCTTTTGGGGGATTGGGGCCCAACTCAATCCTTGGTACACATACAGTGCACACCTAGCTTTATTCACAAACGTTTCCAAGCTTTACTAGGAAGCCTGGTGCCCCTGACTCAGCCTCCTCCTGGTCCCAGAACCTGCCCCACGGTCCAGCAAGAGCCAAGATGGCCAGTCAGGGACACTGGCAGTACAACTTGAGGTAGAGGGTTTTTTAAAAAATTCTTTTAAGCGCATAATAATTTGCAGATGTTGGCAGTTACCAGCAAAGTCAGTGCAAAGCTCTCCATGCCAAACCACAAAAATATATCATTTTTACCGTCTGATTCCTGGAAATGAAACAGTGTCAGGGTAAAACAATTCACAAAGATGAATATGCCTGTTCCCTTCAAGGTGGCCTACAGGTGCCAATCTGATGGAGATAATTGGCTATTTATTATTTGCGTTGTTTTACAGAGACGGAGAGAAATCTATTTGCTTGACTTATCTCCATAGGAAGATAGCTTGTCTCCTCATGGGACTGTGCATCTTTTAAAAATCCCAGCGGCATACGGCTTGCCTTGGTTAAGACCTGGCAGCACTAGCATAAATTTCTGATGCTTAAGGAACGAGTTCTTAACTGGTTTGGTGCCAGGAACCCCTTGGGCAGCCTGGTGAAGCCTATGGACCCTTCTCAGAATAAGGTTTTTCAGTGCACAGAATAAATTAAATAAGATTACAGAGGAAACCATTATCCTGAAATACAGTTAACAAAATAGTCACAAAACCACAAAACTATGTGAAAGTTAAGGTGTTCCTGGGTGGCGCAAACGGTTAAGCACTCAACTACCAGCTGAAAAGTTGGCAGTTTGAACCCACCCAGAGGCACCTCCAAAGAAAGGCCTGGCGATCTGCTTCTGAAAGGTCACAGCCTTGAAAACCCTATGGAGCACAGTTCTACAGCATGGGGTCGTCTTGAGTTGGAATCGACTCAAAGGCAACTAACAATGACAACATGTGAAAGCAGGACAATGAGAAGGAAGACAGAAGAGGAATTGATGCCTTCGAACTGTGGTATCGGTGAAGAATATTGACATATTGTGGACTGCCAGAAAAATGAACAAATCAGAAGAAGAAATACAACCAGAATATTTCTTAGAAGTGAGGATGGTGAGACTTTAGCTTGTTTACTTTGGACACATCATCAGGAAAGACCAATGGGTAGAAAACAACATCCTGTTTGGTAGAGTAGAGGGTCAGCAATGGATTGACACAATAGCCACAGCAATGGACTCAAATATGTCAAGAATCGTGTGCACCATTTCCTTCTGTTACACATAAGGGCCCCATGAGTTGGAGCTGGCTTGGTGACAACTGACTATAACACCGATAAGGTAACTCATGTGCTTCCTTAGTAATGCACTAAAAACAAGACTGAGTGGTATGTCTAATAATTACCCTAATTTCAAAGTAGGGATGAGTGTGAAAGATATTTAAGATACCTGTAACAACTGCAATGCAATATGAATATATCCATCATTTCGAGATTCACGAGCTCTGCCAACACTATGTGCTCTGTCGCTTACAATCCAAATGGAACGATACGCTAATATGCAGTTAGAGATCAGTGAACATAGAAATGGAATTTCTTTCCCATCCGAGTTCACGGGCCTCCTGACCTTCAACCCAGCTTCAGAATTTGTATTCTGTGTTTGAAGCTGCAGAGGGTGAGGAGGGACGTACTGCTCTCCTTTCTTTGGTGCCCCACCGCCATGGTGGCTCTGGGGACACGTTGACCCTTCCCTTCCACAGCCAGGCTTGGCTTTTCCATCTCCTGCCATTTCTGAGTCCCATCCTGTCCTCCCCAAGGTCTCCCATTGAACTGGGCCCTCATGATGAGGCCAGGAGACTTAACTCCTTTCAAAGAGTCAAATCAAGTTGAACCCTTTGTTTCTTTTTGTATGGGTTGAAACCTCACTGGGTCCACTCCATCCTAAATAATGTTCCCAGAGAAGCAAGATACCAAGTAAGGAAGCCTGGTTTTCAGCCAGGTGAACTAAGGACAGCTGCATGAGCTTCCTAGGGCTGCTGTGATAGATTATCACAACCTGGTGGTTTCAAACAACAGAAACGAATTCTCTCACAGGTCTGGAGGGCAGAGTCTGAAATCAGGGTGTCGGCAGGGCTGTGCTTCCTCTGCAGGCTCTGGGGGAGGATCCTTCCTTGTCTCTTTTGGTTTCTGGCGGTCGCCGGCGATCCTTGGCTTGTAGATGCATCACTCCAACCTCTGCTTCTGTCTGTGCATGGCCTCCTTCCTTCTGTGTCCATTCCTCTTCTTGTAACAACTTCTGTCATTGAATTTAGTGTTCACCCCTAAATCCAGTATAATCTCATCGTGAGATCTTAAACTGATCACATCCGAAAAAACCCTGTTAGCCAAACAAGGTCACCTTCACAGGTATCAGGGGTTAGGACTTGGAGGACATGAGCCCATCCACTATAGCACCTGAGTTAGAACAAGACTACAGGAGTGATGTGGTGTGGAAACCAGGAAGACTGGAGACAACGAAGCTCACCTGATCTAGCCCATCTGCCTGGGTTGTATCAGAACTCCACCACCCAGCTTTGCGGAATACCTACCCATATGCAGTAAGGTAGGGGCCATTGTATTCCCATCTTACAGATGAGGAAACTGAGGCTCAGACAATCATCACAAACACTCCTGTGTTCTCGCTGACAGCTGGGGAAACTGAGGAAGCGTGCAACTGAGGCCCAGACTCACCCAGAGGCAAGCACACGAGTCACAGGATTCAAGGGCTACTGGTGTCCACCTGGGTGGCCATCCCGCAAGGACCCTAGAAGCACAAGGTAGCCCAGGCCTGCTCGGTGGCTGTGGTGACTTACTGATGCTGTTTGTGTTTCGGTTTCCTTTTTGAGCCCCTGGGATGGTGTTTTCACAGAGAGGTTGCTGTTTTGGGTTTTATATGGTAGGACTCACTGCTGGTGCCCCTCGAGAACCAGGCAAATGAAATCGCAGTGGTGTGTGGCCATTCCCTGAGGGAAGCCATTCTGTGGCCCTCGCTGCCTGTGAAGGGCTGGGGACCCGGGAGACTGGGGACATCCTTCTCTGCCCGTCATCAGAAGGGCAGCTCGAAAGCCTCGTTGTGGAGTTGAATCGTTTTCCTGAAAATGTGTGGATGGACTGAGGGCCACTCACAGCCTGTCTGTGGTTGGGAGGAGGGAGGTGCTGCAGATTCCTTCCGGTAAGGGGATCCCCCTCCACCTAGTAGTCCTGGGAAGTTTCCAGAAAAGGGGAGACAGCAATGAACCAAATCGGGATCTGTTGGCTGAAATGCCAACAACAAGTGGCGAGCAGGTGTCCTGTGGGGTGGAGGCAAGGGCAGGCGAGGGGACCTCTGAACCTGCACAAGCCCCCAAGGTCAGCCAGCCTGGGGGACAAAGAACCAGGTTTGGTCTTTTGTCTCTGGTTTCTGCAAATAGCCTGAGCAACAGCCAGGCAACACTTAAACGTATGCAAATGAGTTGGGAGGAGCCAACTCATCACCTTGGCAAACGGCCTCAGAAAGGGAGGGGGCATGACCACTCCAGCCACCTCTGAGGCCTGAGGTTTGTCTCTGTAGCATGTCACGTGGGCTTTGGGGTATAAAAATGTCTAGGGGATCTTAGGGGCCCCTTGGCCATGATGCTAGCAGGCAGCTCACGTAGCAGCAGCTTTCAGTCCATCTAACTAAGCGGACCTGGCCTGGGGGGGCGCCGGCAGGAAGTAGGCCCCCTTTATAGTGTCTCTCACCAGGATACCAGGTGGTGGCGTGCATGGAAGAGTTCTCTATCTCCACTGGGACAGCTTCCAGAAGCTGGAGGGACCGGCGTGTCACGTAACTGTCCGTTTGAGTCCTCCATGAGAGTGGGCAAAGGGGTTTTCCATTTCTGCCCAGACAGCTTTTGAACAGGTAGTGGTGGGGGGACCCATTCACCTGCTGTAAGCTGCCTACTTCTTTCTGTGAGGAATAAAAGCGACTTTCCATGTGCTATCGCTCCGGGAGCATCTAGTGTGTTCAGGCTCTGATTGGAAGGATGTGATATTCGTGGAGGAATCTTTATTAGCAATTGGTGCCTTTTTTCTCACGGCCTTTTGGCTATTTAGAAATCTGGGACAACCTGTGAGTATCTCAGACCGTTTGGGGTCTACCTGGCGAAATTCATATAATAGAGCCTGGGGCGGGGAAGGTGGTGCTTTCTGTGGCCCCCTGGACCCTGAACGCAGGCAGCTATCTGGTCCAAGAGCATCCTCCCAGCATCCACACACGTGAACAGTGAGCAGGCCCTTCCCAGGACAAGGCATGAACATCCTGTCCTGCCGTGTCCAAAACCGAGTGTGGCTCCAGAGACTGGCCCTGGACATGCCCTTCTAACCCAGTAGGAAATGCTACTCCCTGACAAGCCACCTTGTCTTTGTATTTACAGAGCGGTTCTGTTCAGGCACCCCCCTGAGAACCACTGGGAACAAATTTGGCATTCACTTCTAAATTCTTCTTTCTTTCCTATTCTTTCTGCATAGCTTCAATACTTTAATCCATTGCCGTCAAGTTGATTCGGACTATAGTGACCCTATAGGACAGAGTATGACTGTCCCATAGAGTTTCCAAGGAGCACCTGGTGGATTTGAACTGCTGACCTTTTGGTTAGCAGTCATAGCTCTTAACCACTATGCCACCAGGGTTTTCTTTCAATATGTTAGGAATCTGTAAATGTTCAAGGGGTTTGTTGCAGTGGTGGGAGGGATGTGCTCTCCTGGAGTGTAAGAAGGCTTCTTTTAGGGGTGAAATGTTCGTCTTTGTCATGGCTAATTGCCAAGGTGAAGGACACATAGCCACGTTAGCTGGAGGACTGTGATGTGTGGGAGTACACAGGGAAAGAATAAACAGCTGGATGCAAGGTTCCTGAAGTTCAGTAACCGGTCTGCACTGGGGGGGTAGATGGCGCTGTGCGGATGGCTTTGATTGAAGCCAAGCTTCTGGTTGTGAAATACAGTTTTAAAAAGATAATTATACCTTAATGCTGCTGAAATTTACTTCAAGAGCTTGTAAACCTGCTCGCTCACTGGGATGGAGGCTGTGGGGTCAGCTTTGCTCACTGTAGACATAGAGGAAATTTGTGTGTCTTTATTTTTTTTGCAAGCAACTTTGCTATCAGTCATATAGATGGTCTTGCCTTCTCCCCCCTCCTTGTCTACTTGGTTTTGATGCCAGTGGAATTGTTGGTAGCTGTGATGTTTCCGTCACTAAAAGAGGTCAGAGGAGTGAGCGGGGTGGCCCTGGGAGAGGGGACTGGGCCCCTCCTACGCACCACATTTCTCTGAGAGACCGTCCACCAGGTAATGAAGTCAAGGACGGTTCTCAGATGTTAGTGTGCAGAAAATTCGTCTGAGGAACTTGTGAAGACGCAGATTCCTGGCTGAACCCCGAGGAGTCTGGTTCTAGTACCTGCTTTCTAATAAGCACCCCAGGTGAGCTCCAGGTGAGCTCCAGGTGAGCCCCAGGTGGAGGAACCCTGACCCTGATATAGGTCCACAGTGCAAACCTCCTCCACGTGGAACTACCTGAGAGGACGCCATCTGCTCACCTGTGCTTTTGAGACAAGATGTCAGTATTACGATTTATGTAAGACAGGATATGTCCTGATACATTTTCTACCCAAAGTAGCTGAAGGGCTAAAAGAAACACAAAAGCTTAAATACAAAGCAAGTGTCTCTGCCACAAATAACTGCTATTAAAAAAAAAAAAAATTACAGTTGAGTTGATGCCAACTCATGGAGACCCCATGTGTTACGGAGTAGAACAGTGCTCCATAGGGTTTTCTTGGCTGTAATCTTTACAGAAACAGATTGCCAGGCCTTTCTTCCACAGTGCCTCTAGTCAGGTTTGACCAGCCAATCTTTAGGTTAGTAATCAAGTGCAAACAGTTTGCACCACCTGGGGACCTAATAATTACTATAAGCTCCATTTAAACATTCATCTTCTTTTAGATCTGGCAGGAGGGAGTGGTAGTTCAGTGGTAGAATTCTTGCCTTTCTTGCAGGAGGCCTAGGTTCAATGTTTGGCCAATGCACCTCATGTGCAGCCACCACTCATCTGTCAGTGGAGGCTTGTATGTTACTATGATGTTGAACAAGTTTCAATGGAGCTTCCAGACTAAGACATACTAGGAAGAAAAGCCTGGTGATCTGCTTTGAAAACCAGCCAATGAAAACCCTTTGAATCACAATGGTCCAATCACCAGTCGATCATGGGTTGATGCAGGACTGGGCAGTGTTTCCTTCTATTGTACATGGGGCTACTGACTTAACAGCTAACAACAACAGATCTAGGGACCTCCTCTTACCCGTTCATGGTTGTTATCGTTGTTAGTTGCCACAGAGTCCATTCAAACTCATGGCGAACCCGTGTATACAGAGTAGAACTCCTCTGCGGGATTTTCAAGGCTGTGACCTTTTGGAAGCAGATCCCAAGGACTGCCTTTCAAGGCGCCTCTGCGTGTGTTTGAACCACCAACCTTTCGGCCGGTAGTTGAGCATTTAACCATTTGTACCACCCCAGTACTCCTTGTTGCTTAAACCCCTATTTATGGAGCAAACCCAAGTGCCAGGCACAGGGTTAATAAATGTGAACAAGACCTGACTCTATGCCTGTCTTCATGGAGCCTGGGTTCCATGGGATGGGATCATATCTTCAAATACTGGTTTTTCTTTCTTTTCCACACTTACTACCTCTGTCTTCAACCCAAGACATCCACGGTCTTGTAGAGAAAGCAACAATCAACATCTAATTTGCCTCTTGAAGTCCCCTTTGGTTAGCAGCTGAGCTCTTGACCACTGCGCTACCAGAGGAAGGCACTCAAAATATACAATGGCCACAGCAATGGACTTGAGCATGCCAATGACTGTGAAGATGGCACAGGATGGGACAATACTTCATTCTGTTGTACATGGGGTCAAAGCCGACTTATGGTGGCCAAGAACAACATTTGTGTAAGCTCTGGAATCTGGTTCTTTACTAAGAGCTGTCCCTTTCCTCTTTTAGACTCCTTCCTCCTTGCGCCCAAGAGACCAGGGCCACTCACTTCCCTTTCTCAGGCCTCAGTTATCTTTTCCAAAAAATAGAGGAACTGGAGTTTGGATTTCTGAGCCACCTCCCAGTGTTAAAACACTATGATTTCATGATCCTTAAGAATGCTTGATTTGCTGGCATTGGCTTGTTGTTGTTTTTTTAAGAACAAAGAAAGCCAGACAACCTAAACATGAAATACAACCCCAGCCAGAAATGAATTGCATGGACTTTGAAAACAGCATTAAGCAAGAGTGGTTATGTCTGATATTGGGCCTGCCAGCCTGCCAGGGCCTGGTAACTGGAATCAGATGTCTGAACTTGATATACACCTGCAGGTACAGTGACGGCTTTTGATTAACCAAGTACTGTTGTTTAAGCTGCTTGAAATAGTTCAATAACTTTCTTTTAAAAGCCGTGTGTTATATGACTCTTTGTTTTCCCAAGGAAAAGGACTGCTGTTTCATTACAACTTACTTCAGCTTCTTGGCCTTTTGCAAAAGGGTTTTTTTTTGGATTTGTTTTGCATTTGCAGAGTTTCCATGAAGTCCCTTGGGATTTCTCCCGGCAATTACATTGATGTTGTATGATGTGTTTCAGGAGAATTTCTTGGGTTTCTCCCTTGCTTTGGATAATGGGATTACTGGAAGAACTCTGGCTAGAAGATTTATAGATGGGATCCGAGGGTGCAGGCCTCTCAGGATCTTAGTTCCAGGACAGAAAAAAGTAGAAATGAGAACGAGAGAGAGCTGACTCTCACATCACAAATAGAACCCATTCCATTGGGCTTTCTCTGAGTGATGACTTCACAACGTTGCATCTATTTGTTCGTCCGTTCGTCTGTAAAGACATCAACCATATAGTAACTATAGTAACTCAGAACTTGGCCCCTTCAGCTCTAGGCTGGGTCAAACCTCTTCTACAGGTCCTGGGAAGTCCAGTCCTCTGAATTCCTGCTTCAGCTGAGTTGGTTCCATTTGGGGACCATCTTGTAACCTCCATCTTGAATTCTCATTTCTCACTATGCCAAAACAGACGTGGAGTTTCAGATCTTTCCATCATAAATCCACTGTCACAAAGCATCGAGTGTATGCAGATTTGGGCAATGGCTTAGGGAGCTGGAGCATTTATGCCGCAGCAACACCAATGACTTCAGGAAGAAACATATCCATGCTTAAAAAGTCCTTGATATGCCCTTTCCTCAGCTCTCAGCTCTGGTCTCCCTCCGTAAGATTTGCCTATTCTCCTCCTCCTGCCTTTCTCTGCTCTTTTCCCTTTCCCATATTCTAAAGATGATTCCCAGGGCTTCAATTTAGTTACCTCTTTTATACTGAAGCATGTCCTCAGGTTCTTGATTTCCACCCCAGGCAGCTGTATAGAGATAGTTTCCTAAACAAAGACAGTCACTTCCTGTCATAGATTGAAATTGTGTTCCCCCAAAATATGTGTATCAGTTTGGCTAGGCCAGGGTTCCCAGTATTGTGTGATTGTCCACCATTTTGTCATCTAATGTGATTTTCTTATGTGTTGTAAATCCTATCTCTAGGATGTTAATGTGATGGGGTTAGTGGCAGTTATGTTAATGAGGCAGGACTCTATCTACAAGATTAGATTGTGTCTTAAACCAATCTCTTTTGAGATGTAAAAGAGAGAAGCAAGCAGAGAGACACATGGGGAACTCATACCACCAAGAAAGCAGTGCCAGGAGCAGAGCACATCCTTTGGACCTGGGGTTCTTGAGCAGCGAAGATTGACGACAAGGGGAAAATTGATCACAAGGACCTTCCTCCAGAGCCCACAGAGAAAGAAAGCCTTCCCCTGGAGGCAGTGTCCTGAATTTGGACTTGTAGCCTCCTAGACTGTGAGAGAATAAATTTATCTTTGTTAAAGCCATCCACTTGTGGTATTTCTGTTATAGCAGCACTAGATAACTAAGACACTTCCCTAAGAGATATTCTGGTAATGTTAAAGATAATGTAGTTCTAGAAATTCATACAATATAGGTTGTCTATAGGATCGATATTTACTAAGCATTCACTCTTGGGGATAGAATGATGACCAGACCCACAGTTTGTGCTTGAGGCATCTTTAGCCCAGTAGGGGAGACAGTACTCAAAGAACAATGTCAATGAGTGAAGGACCTTATGGACCAATAGAAATAAGGAGCTAGGGCATTGGACATTCCAGCTGAGGCATCAGGGAAGACTTTGTTAGTGGAAATAGCCTTTGTTGTTATTTTTAGTTGGTGTTGAATCCACTGACTCATGGCGACCTTATGCGTAACACAACGAAACTTTGCCCAGTTCTACACCATCTTCATGAACGTTGGTATGTTTGAGCCCATTGTTGCAGCCACTGTGTAGATCCATCTCATGGAGAGTTTCCCTCATTTTCACTGACCCTCTACTTTACCAACTGTGATGTCCTTTTCTAGCAATTGGTCTTTCCTTTGTCCAAAGTAAGTGAGCTGAAGTCTCACTGTCCTTGCTTCTAAGGAACAGTCTAGTTGTATTTCTTCTAAGACGGATTTGTTCATTCTTCTCTCAGTCCACAGTTTATTCAATATTCTTTGCCAACACCACAGTTCAAATGCATCAGTTCTTCTTCTTCTGTCTTGCTTTTTTATTGTCCAACTTTTACATGCATATGAGGTAACTGAAAAGACCATGGTTTGGGTCAGGCACACCTTAATCAACAAAATCAACAAAATATGTTGGAAAGGTAGAAATGGAGGGAGCAAAAGGAAGAGGGCACTCCAGATGGATTCTTCATGGCTTCAACCAAGGCTTCAGTGGAGGCAATATATGGGTGGATATCAAAAGGTGGGGCTGAATCTTGGAATGGGCAGGATGAGAGCCCAGAGACAGGCCATAAATTGAGGCTGGAGTGCTGTAGAGGAGCATGGATGCAGGTGCATGAGAAAAGACATGTTCCTACAGCACACTCCTCTGGGGAGGTTGATCTCACTGTTCCCAGCAGGACACTGCTCCTCAGCTCTGTCTCACATACTGCCTGAGAGTGGCCAGGTCTGGGTCCTCCTAACCTCCTGGTTTCTTTCTGGATTCTTCTCCCAGCAGCCCAATGTTCAGGTTAACACCACCACCAAAAGGCCTACTGGGCTGCCTTTATGTGAGGTCAGGATTCATCTGAAGTCAGCTTACCCTTGTCAAAGGATGGAAAGGGGGTTGGGGTTGGCAGCCTGACTAAAGCAATGAATTTTTATTGTTTTAGCAGACAGATGTCAGAACAGTTCGTCCTTCCTTCCTTCCTTCTTTCCATCATTCAACATTTATCACCAGGATGCACTCACTCAAGTCTCTTATTCTCTTAGCAGCTAAGATAAGAACAGCCCACTGATAGAGACAATTAGGAAGACAGAGACTGGTGGCATAGGGGTGCAGACAGGGTGCTGTTGGGGCATGGGGCAGGAGGCTCCAGCTGGAGGAGAGGTCACCTGGGTCGTGCGTATGGCCACTACAGGAAGGCCAGTTCTCTACCCTTGGAAGGGACGTTGGCTTTGCCTTCGAGGCCTCTTTCCCTATCTTCTGATATCAGACCTAGTTGCCCCTGACCACAGGGTTGGGTGGCATTTGACCACTTAGCCATTTGGCTGTGATGGTAGATTCAGGCTCAGTGACACAATCAGACACACGACAGATCAATCAGCAGCCACACTTGCGTTTTCTCCTCATGGGCTCTGACTTCACCTTCTATTTTGAAATGACGATGGAGAATTTAACAGCTTTTGAGTCCTAAATCTTGAAGTGAAGGCTTTTCACATCAAGTCCACCAACTCTTTCGCACACCCACTACTCAGTATAAAGTGATGTACTGGGTTCTTACGCTTCAGCCTTTTACCATCAGCCAGAAAAGTGAACTGGCTATTTGGCATCACAGTTGCGTTCATTAGATGCAACTGTTAGATTTACATGAAGGCAAGTTAGAGTTGCCACAAAAACACCCTTGCGAAGGGTCTAGAGCACCAGAAGCAAGATGAGCCTGCACATGGTGGCCACCTCCTCCAGCCAGTCTCCCTGTGCTGACACCTGGGCTGGGTGAACTCTGGGGTTATATGAATCTGCCACTTACTAGCTGTGTGATCTTCAGCAGGTCACATACATTTTCTAGGCCTCAGGTTCCCCATCTGTGAGAAGAGACTACTATTGTGAAGATAAACAGTAACAGCTACTGCTTCTGGGGAACTCGTGTGCTGGTGCTGCTCTGAGCCTTTTACATAACCCTCATGATTACCCTAGGAGCAAACTTGGTATTGTCCCTTTTTGACTAAGTACCATGCCCAAGGTCGCACTGTTCTTAGGGTGGAGCTGAGATTTAAACTCGAGCAGATACTCTCAGCCTTTTTGCCACACTCCCTTTGGTAAGGTGAGTGCCTGCCGAGGTCTCTGCCAGGTGAGCGGCACCTGACCTCAGTTCATTTCCTTTTCTCAGGGTATACAGACTTAGTGCATCTGTGGATCAGGCCCTGGCACATGGTGGGTTCTCTGAAAGGGGATTAATGTCAGCACTCAGAGTTGTACCTGCTGTGTGGGTGTCCTGATGTGGGATCAGGGTGGAGATTACAGGTAATCTCCATATATGTGTACCCACAGAACAGGCATAGAAGCAGTTAGTGCCATTTACATGCTAAATAAGAACACCCCTTGGGTAAATCGGAATCTTTACATTTATCACTGCTTCTTCATTTCTGCTTGAAAATACACTTGAACTGATCCTGATTCTGTTTTACAAGAATTACTGCGGCAAAACCGTTGAGAGTAATGGATTAGAAACTGGGAGAGAATAAATGCCACAAAAATCCAGGAGCAAAGCTCTGATCCCATTACTTCTTTGGATGATGGTCTGAGAGAGACAAGGAAGGGCTTTGCTGTGCATGATTTAAAAGAAAAATGGTTCTGAAGTTGACACGACCTCTTTTGTTCAAACAAAGTGGATTCCTCAGTGATCTCATCCATCACTGGTGTTAACTGGGAACCTCCAGGTCTGGACACATATCCTGTTTATTAAAGACTGTTCAAAGTCTTTGTCCTGCCATCCTCATCTATAAATCAAGGTCATCTGGTCAAGGTTGACTTGATACAAAGCCTGCTCTGTGAAGATGCCCAGTGTTCAAGTCAATACAAGAGCTTGACTTTGCCTCCAGGAGATGGCAGGGATCCAGAACTGATGAGTAGAAGCTATCTTTCTTCCCCCTTAGTTTTGAAGACTAAGACGGACTGGAAGAAATTTATCCAGTGAAAACCTTGTGGATTGCAACAGAATATGGTCCCATATAGTGCTGGAGGATGAGCCCCTTAGGTTAGAAGGCACTCAAAGTACACAATGGCCACAGCAGTGGACAGAAAGGTCAGGACACAAATGATCATGAGGATGACACAGGAGCTGGTAATGTTTTCTTCTGTTGTACGTGGGGTCACCAGGAGTCAGAGCTGACTTGATGGCAACTAACAACAACAACAGTTTTGAAGTAGGGGTGTGTATCAGGTATTGGCCCAGAAAGTGGGCCTCAGTCTGTCTGGTCTGTCACTTATTGACTGTATGTCCTTCCACAGGTCATTGGACCTCGCTAAACCTCAGTCTGCTCATCAGCCAAAAGGGTGAGTAACTGCGGCTCTAGCTCACGTCACTGGGTTTTGCTGGAATAAGATAATGTCGGGTTTACTGTATTGGTAGATGGTTGGGGGTATTTAAATCACCAGTTCAGCCTCACTTGTTTTCTCCCTAGAGTTACTTCATTCTTGGGAAAGCAATTCACTGATAGTCTTGGAGACTGTCTTCTGTGCAGAACAAATGGAAAGTGGAGGGCTGGGCTCAATTGCATTTGCCCTGTGTTCTCCCCTAGCTCCACCCCTGGGAAGGTGGCTGCATTTGGCTTCTGTGAGGCCAGATTTCCTCCTCTCCGGCTCAGCCTGTGGTCTAAGGCTGTTAAACCACAACAATGAGGGGGCTAGTTTTATGGGGAGACTCAACTGCTCGCTCACTTTGCCTGGGTAATTATAGTGGGTGTGGAAACTGGCGGTTGGCTCTCATGACAGTTTAAGATTCCAGAACCAACCATAGTTCTCATTTCTTTATTAAATAGACTAAACTAGACAAGGGGGGCGGTTCTCAACCTTGGTACTATTGACATTTTGGGCCAGATATTCTTGGTTGGGGGAGTTTGCCCTGTGCATTGTGGATATTTAGCAGCATCCCTGGTCTCTGTACCCGCCCCCCACCCCAAGTAGTGACACCCCAAAATTTCTCCAAATATAAATCCATTAACCTCAAATCAATTATGAAACATAGTGACCCTGTAGGACAGAGTAGAACTGCCCCATAGAGTTTCCAAGGCTGGATACGGAAGCAGGCTGCCACATCTTTCTCCCGCAGAATGGCTGGTGGGTTCAAACCACTGACCTTTCGGTTAGCAGCCAAGCACTTAACCACTGCACCACCAGGGCTCCTTCAAAATGTCTCTAGACATGGTCAAATGCACACTGCGGTGGGCTGGCAAGAAAGAGGTGGCTGTGGACCTTCTGAGGGCCTACAGGTCTTGCAGAGAACTCAGTGCCTCTAAATGTTCTCTGCTCTGTACGTGGCTCCACCTTCCTCTGGTGTCACGTTACTGGGCCATCATGAGGTCTCAGGGCATTGTTGTGATCAGTCCAGCACTCAGGTAGATAATTTGATAATCACAAAACACAGACCAGAGTGCCAAGAGTAGTCCCCAATGTGACCACATCCCAGTTAAAATGCTTTAAGGTACAATAAGAACTGTAACTCTTGATTCTTGTTCTTGTCATCTGAGGTTGGGGGAGACACTGTCATCAGATTCACAAGGAATGATGTCTTAAGGGTCTTTATCTTTTCTCCTCAGGGTGATGATTTTGTGTGAAGGTTCTGATCAGGTAAATGTCATGAACTTCCTCCCGAAATTTCAAAAACAAACCAAAGTCACTGAAAATTGAAAAGTATGTGCCATAGGAAAGGCAGTTGTGAAATCAAATCCCAGAGAAGTGATTTCTACCCAAGAAAATTGGGATATCCTTCCCTATAGGAAGAGCGCTGGGTTTCTTGTTACCAAGCAGATGAGCCCCTTCATCCCCGCCCTCCAATGCCTGGGCCCACGAATTAGGTGTCATTACAGGCATGTAGCTTTGTACAAGGGCAGGGTGATGGGCAGCAGTGCGGGCTCTGGCATCTCCCTAAAGGAGAGGCTTGGAGGTAACATCTAGTTGGAAGGGGAGGGTGACATCTGTGTATCAAGTTGGCAAGTTCTCACTTAGATGTCATACTTCAGATTAATGAAATCAGCAACACGCTTTTATCCACATTTTCATACGGTTGGGAAAATAAAATCTAAATCAAATAATATTATTTTCATTATTTCAAAAGGTGGCTTTGATGGAAATTAAATTAAAGTAGGAGTTAATATGCCCTCAAGCCATACGTTACTGATACTGAACATGTTTCAGTGGAGCTTCCAGACTAAGTTGGATTAGGAAGAAAGGTCTGATGATCTACTTCCAAAAATCAGCCAATGAAAACCCTATGGATCACAACGGTCCAATCAGAACTGATCATGGTGATGGTGCAGGATCAGGCAAAGTTCCTTCTGTTGTGCATGGGGTAGCCATGAGTCAGAGGCTGATTTGATGGCAGCTAACCACCACCACCGCCGCAACCACCACGACAAGCCACTTTTTGGCTGAACAGTTGGAGGTAGTCAGCCACTTCTCTCCTGAAGCCAGTGAAAGTCCCACCCATCCAGATGGCTGCCTTTGTGCCTCTCACCTGGTTCTCCTTGCAAGGACACATTGTGATCAATGTCCCTCAAATCCTATATTTTCTGACCTCCTTCTGTCCTCCACAAAACAAGCCTGGGTTTATAGCCAAGCTCTATCACTTGAGAGCTGTGTGACCTTGAACAAATCATTTACCCTCTTTAACTTTCAGGTTCGTCATCCATAAAAAGGGGATCAGAATAATACCTACCTCATAGAGGACTGCTCAGATTAGATAAGGTAATACTTGGAAAGCACTTGCCACAGTGCCTGGCATATTTTAAATGTTCTCACAGTTGTTGCTGTTATTATTATTAGTTGTTGTTGTTGTTGTGTGCTGTCTACTTGATTCTGACTCATAGTGATTCTATATGACAGAGTAGAACTGCCCCAGAGGGTTTCTTAGGCTGTAAGCTTTACAGAAGCAGATTGCCAGGTCTTTTCTCCCACAGAGCCGCTGGTTGTTTAAACCGCCATACTTTCGGTTAGCAGCTGAGTGGTTAACCATTGTGCCACCAGGGCTTCTTGTACTAGTAGTAGGTTCTCATATATGTGTTCTTATCAGCCGAGTGGCCTGCAGCAGAGGCCAGCATCTTGGGGAATCTTTAATGTTCTTAGAGGTACTCTGCCATCTTTGCTGTAGAAAAGGAATGTTAGTTTAGTTGTACTTTTTTTTTTATTCCGATTCAAGTCGACTCTGATTCATAGCAACCCTATAGGACAGAGTAGGACTGCCCCATAGGGTTTTCAAGGAGCAGTTAGTGGAATTGAACTGCCGACATTTTGGTTAGCAGACAAGCTCTTAAGCACTGCACCACCAGGGCTCCTTTTTTCTATAGGTAAGCCCAAAAATGTCTATATGAGATTTTAGGCAAGTGCACCCCCTTTAAGCTTTGGGAAATGTATATTAATTATTTCCACAAAAGACCGCTGTATTAGCCAGGCTAGGCTAGGGTATGCTGCTGTAACAAGCAATCCCTAAATCTCAGTGGCATAATACATCAAAGTTTATCTCTTGCTCCTTGCAAGCTCACCTTTGGTCAGCAGTGGTGGAGGTGTGGGTAGGGACTCTGCTCCACATTATCATTCAGGCCCCCAGCTCCACTCTCCAGAATATTGCTGGTTGCCACAGCAGGAGAAGAAAGAGACTATCGAATGGCACAGACGTTTGGGATTTGGGCCTGGCAGTGACTCATACTACTCCTGCTTGCATTTCATTGGTCAGAACTAGTCACATGGAGCTGGGAAGTATGGGGTCCCATCTACCCAGGAAGGAAAGAGGAACCAGATGCCTGTGAACACAATTAACCTCCACCACCCCTGTAGATGAAGATCCCTAAGTGACACAAATGATTTGCACTTGATGGCTAACCTAAAGATCGGTGGTTCGAACCCACCCAGCGGTACTGCTGAAGAAAAGATCTGGCGATCTGTTTCTGTTAATATTGCAGCCAAGAAAACCCAATGGAGCAGTTCTACTCTGTAATACAGGGGATCACCATGAGTCTAAATCAAGTTCAGGACGACTAACAATGACAACCCCCACGGACACTGTAGGCAGGGCCAGAGGCCATTTGGCCAGTGGGGGGTTGTTTAAAGCAGAGATTGGACAAATGTTTTCTTAAAGGGCCAGACATTAATATTTTAGGCTTTGCTGGCCACAGCTCCGGGCCAGCTACTCAACTCTGGAAGGCAGCCATAGATGATATGTAAACAAATGGGCAGGGCTCCTTTCCAATAAAACTTTATTTACAAAAACAGGCAGGCCTTGGTTTGATGATCTCTCACTTAGAGTGGCTCAGAGCATCCCTTAAAAAACCCAAATTGTGTTTTTAATAAAAACATATTATTCCAAGCCAAGCCCCTCAGTTTGTTACATGAATAGGGCTGCCGTGAGGAGTGAGACAGCATGAAGGTTGTATGTGAATGTTCCAGCAAGTGACCACGGGAACAGACAGAGATGTCTAGCTTTACCCTGGTCTTACAGATTCCTCCTTAAAGTAGCTCCATTATTCCTATGGCCTTTTTTTAAAGAAGTAAAATATCTCACTTTGTTGAAGCTGTAAGTTTCTTATCTGAAACAGAAAACATGACGCTTAAAAGCAGAGGGAAAAACAGCATCTGCAGCATCTTCTTAAGCATAATTCATTTAAAAATATAATCTGTGTAACTCTAATTTTCAAATATTTTAAGTGTTCTAAAAAGGCCTTTGGAAGCTTCTCAAGGGAAAAGCTAAACCTAGAGACTTTCTCTCCCTCCCTCCTTCCATAAATACCCAACAACTGTCCACTGTGGGCCAAGCTCTGTTCTAGGCTCAGGGAAGTGCTCATGGGGGCCGGGGGTGGGGGGCAGGTGGGAGAAATAAGATAAGCAAGATAAACGCCCTCACAGAGGTCACAGTTCAGAAAATAAACACGTAAACAAGTAAACAGACATGATTCACTTAGACACTGTTATGGGCGGAATTGTGTCTCCCCAAAAGATGTGTTGCAATCCTGATCCCTGCTGCCTGTGACCTTGTTTGGAAATAGCGTCTTTGCAGACGTCATTAGTTTAACACGAGGTCACACTGGAGCAGCGTGGGTACTAATCCAATATGACTGGTATTCCTATAAAAAAAGAAACGAGAAGAGGCCAAAGACAGAGACACACAGGGAGAAGGCCACGTGAAGATGGAAACAGAGATTGGAGTGATGCATCTATAAGCCAAGGAATGCCAAGGAAGCTGGGGAGAGGCATAAAGCAGGTTCTCCCTCAGAGTCCTCACAAGGAACCAATTCCACTTGCATCTTGATTTTAGACTTTTAGCTTCCGGAACTTTGAGACAATACATTTCTGTTGTTTGAAGCCATCCAGTTTGTGGTGCTTTGTGACGGCAGCCACAGGAAACTAATACAGTTACCAACAAGTGCGCTAAACAACAAAACTTAACAGGAGCAAGTGGCATGGGAGTTGTACCTTCGGTTGTTCTATCAGGGGTGGTCTCTCTGAGAAAAGTAATATTGTCACCTAAAAGGGATGCTGTCAGTCAGTGTCCAGTTGCAGAAACTGCAGCCGTTCTGGCTATTTTAAGGAGAACAGGATTTAATGCAGGGAAGAGCATGCTTTCAGAATACTTGGAAGGTCTGGGTGTCCAGGAAGGACTCCCAAAACGACGTCAAAAGGGCTTACCGGGAGCTGTGCCCACAGTGGCAATCCGGAAAGTGGGGAACAGCTGACTCAGGGACACCTAACAGGCTGCATTTGGATCTGAAAGTGCCTGTGGTTGCTGCCAGAAGTGCCTCTTGACACCCACAAAGCTAGAGAGTGGACTCTGGGAGGCCAGGTCAGCCTCTGCTGCCTGGCACCTGCCTCCTGATGCTCACAGAGCAAAACTGGAAGCTGCTGCAGGAACACCTGACACCCCCGTGACTGTGCCTCCCAACAGCAAGACAGCCAGTGTCCACTGCAACCTGCCAAATCTCCTGCAAATGCGTTTCATCAACAGGACCTGCTTTTCTCCCAGAATCCTAGCTGTAAGGAGCCATGGTTTCCAGCTTCCCCAGCATCTGCAGTAGTAAGGCACCTGGGAGGAGGATGGAATGGATGCTGAAGGCCAATAGAGCAGAAGGAGTAGACCACTGGGGACAGAATCAGTTCAGAGAGACTGTATTCACTGTGTGCATGGAAGGGTGGAAATGGAGTGTGACAACAGGTCAACGATGATGGAAAAGTTCTTGTGGTCACAGCAGGAAGAAACATCACCTTAAACCTGATGCTCAGATCTGCTCGTTGGGATGGAACAGTATTGATGGTATTTGAGTTTAACCTTCATTACGAAAGCCTAGTCATGTGGCTAGAAAAAATGTAATGAAAACTTTGCAACTTAGGAAGTGATCAGGTTTAAGAAAAAGGGGTTATTCCAACATATTTTAGAGTTAAAAACATGTTAAAATATATTCTAGATCTGATTGTGTAGGTTTCAGATGGACTGAGAAGGGCTAGACTCCCCTCCAAAGTTTCAATAAAATGCTGACATTCTCACAATTTGTCTTTTTTTTTTCCCTCAGATAATTCACTCTTGTTTAAAAAAAAAATAGATTGTGGTAAAATATATATAATAAATAGTTTTCCATGTTAGCTGCTTTTAAGTGTACAATTCAGTGACATTAATTACTTTTACCATGTGGCTTGATCATCACCACTGTTCATTCCCCAAATTTTTCATCACCCTAAACAAAAACTCTACACCCTTTAAGCAATAACTGCCCCCTCCCCCTCCCCCTCCCCCCAGCCCTTGGTAACCATTAATAAACTTTTTTTTCATTGTTGTACTTTAAGTGAAAGTTTACAATTCAAGTTAGTCTCTCATACAAAAATGTATGCATACATTGTTATGTAACCCTAATTGCTCTCCCTATACTGTGACAGCACACTCCTCCTTTCCTCTCCTGATTTCCCATGTCCATTCAACCAGCTCCTGACCCTCTCTGCCTTCTCATCTCACCTCCAGACCGGAGCTGCCCGTTTAGTCTCATGTATCTACTTGAGCTAAGAAGCACCCTCTTCATGAGTATCATTTTATGTCCCATAGTCCAGTCCAATCTTTGTCTGAAGAGTTGGCCTCGGGAGTTGTTTTAGTTCTAGGTTGACAGACAGTCCGGGGGCCATGCTTTCCTGGGTTTCTCCAGTCTCCATTAGACCATTAAGTCTGGACTTTTTATTAGAATTTGAGTTCTGCATCTCGCTTTTTTCCTGCTCCATCAGGGACTCTCTGTTATGTTCCCTGTAAGGGCGGTCATTGGTGATAGCTGGGTACCATCTAGTTATTCTGCTCTCAGGCTGATGAAGTCTCTGGTTTTTGTGGCCCCCTTTTGTCTCCTGGGCTAATACTTTCCTTGTGACTTTGGTGTTCTTCATTCTCCTTTGCTCTAAGTGTGTTCAGACCAATTGATGCATCTTAGATGGACACTTGCTAGCTTTTAAGACCCCAGACGCCACTCACCAAAGTAGGATGCATAGCATTTTCTTAATAAACCTTGTTATGCCAATTGACCTAGATGTCCCCTGAAAGCATGGTCCCCAGACCCCTACCCCTGCTACTCCGCCCCTTGAAGTGTTTGGTTGTATTCAGGAAACTTCTTAGCTTTGGTTTAGTCCAGTTGTGCTGACTTCCCCTGTAGTGTGTGATATCCTTCCCTTCACCTAAGATAATTCTTGTCTACTATCTAGTTAGTGAATAACCCTCTCCCTTTCTCCCCACCCCATGACCATTAAAGAATGTTTTCTTCTGTGTTTAAACCCTTTCTTGAGTTCTTATAATAGTGATCTTATACAATATTTGTCCTTTTGTGACTGACTAAATTCACTCAGCATAATGTCGTCCAGATTCCTCCATGTTATAAGATGTTTCACGGATTCATCATTGTTCTTTATCGTTGTGTAGTATTCCATTGTGTGGATATACCATTATTTGTTTATCCATTCATCTGCTGATGGGCACCTAGGTTGTTTCCACCTTTTTGCTACTGTGAACAGCGCTGCAATGAACATGGATGTGCATATATCTGTTTGTGTGACGGCTCTTATTTCTCTAGGATATATTCCAAGGAGCAGGATAGCTGGATCGTATGGTATTTCTATTTCTAGCTTTTTAAGGAAGCACCAAATCGATTTCCAAAGTGGTTGTACCATTTTACATTTCCACCAACAGTGTATAGGTGTTCCAGTCTCTCCACAACCTCTCCAACATTTATTGTGTTGTGTTTTTTGGATTAATGCTAGTCTTGTTGGGGTAAGATGGTATCCCATTGTAGTTTTGATTTGCATTTCTCTAATGGCTAATGATTGTGAGCATTTCTTCATGTGTCTGTTAGCCTCCTGAATGTCTTCTGTGGCGAAGTGCCTGTTCATATCCTTTGCCCATTTTTTAGTTGGGTTATTTGTCTTTTTGTTGTTGAGGTTTTGGAGTATCTTGTAGATTTTAGAGATTAGACACTGATTGGATTTGTTGTAGCCAAACATTTTTTACCAGTCTGTAGGTTGTCTTTTGACTGTTTTGGTGAAGTCTTTTGATGAGCATTAAGTATTTGACTTTTAGGAGCTCCCAGTTATCTTCTGGTGTTTGTGCATTGTTACTTATGGGGTAACCACTAATTAACTTTTATCTCTACGTTGTTGTTAGCTGCTGTAGAGGTGGCCCTGGTCTCATGGTAACTCCATGCACAACCGACCATTATGATCCATAGGGTTTTCATTGGCTTATTTTTGGAGGTAGATCACCAAGTCTTCCTTCCTAGTCCATCTTAGTCTGGAAGCTCCTCTGAAATCTGTTCAGAATCATAGCAACACTCAAGCCTCTACTGACAGATAGTAGTAGCTGCGCATGAGGTGTATTGGCCAGGAATCAAACCCACGTGTCCAAGCTGGAAGGCGAGAATTCTACCACTGAACCACCACTATCCCCATTTGTCTATACACAACTGCCTATTCTAAGTATGTTATATAAGTGGGATCATACAGTATTTGTCCTTTTATGTCTGACTAATTTTCACTTAGCATAACGTTTTCAAAGTCCATTTATGTGATAGCATATATCAGAATTTCATTTCTCTTTATAGCTGAATAATATTCCATTGTATGGATAGACCTTTTGTTTATCCATTCATCTGTTGATAGACACTTGGCTTGTTTCCACCATTTGGCTATTGTGAATAATACTTCCATGAACTTTGGTATACAAAGGATAACCTGCTCTTTGGTTGATAAGGCAGACTTTGTTTTTGGCCTTCATGTGCTGGATCCCTTGGTTGCTCCCGCATCAGTTTTAGAGACATGAACAAGTGGAGGCATTTCTTTCTGGCCTCATCTGAGTTGGTTGTTGTCCCTGACGGTGGCCAATAAGCTACATCCTGGTCTGCGGACCAGGGCTCTCAGCAAAGCCTTTACAGAGCCAGTTTAGGCATTATGCAAATGCTGGGGATTCTGCATGATTATAGGTACATAAAATGCATACAACTCCAGTTACCCGAGGTATTTTGAGAGCTGCCAGTGTGCTTAATGTCACTGGAATCTGAATAACATGTTTTGGAACAGGCATTTGGGCAGACTTGAATTTCATTTGGAAAGATACTAGAATAAAAGGGCTTTCTTGAGGGTTCTTTGTTGTTGTTGAGAAATTCTCCAGTTGGCGTCTTGCCTTATCCTCTACTGGTAATTCTCCAGGAAAGCAGAATCCTACAGTAAAGTGCTGTTCGCCCACGGCTGACAGCATTTCACCCTGTTACTGTTGGGTGACTCAGAAGATGTCAGTCATGGCTTCCTGGTTCCTACAGTGAACACATACACACCAAGGAAGACGCGTCTGCTCTTTGGGATGGAACAGCGTTGATGGTATTTGAGTTTAACATTCATTAAGAAAGCCTAGTCATGTGTGGCTAGAAAAATATAATGAAGACTTTGCAGTTTAGGAAGCGATCAGTTTAGTTTAAGAAAAGGAGGTTATTCAAACATATCTTACAGAGAAAAACGTGTTAAAATATTTTCTAGATCTGACTGTGTAGGTTTCAGATGGACTGAGAAGGGCCAGCCTCCCCTCCCAAGTTTCAATAAAATGTTAACCAACATCACTCTTCAAATGTGTCAATTATTCTTCCATCTTCCTTTTTTATTGTGCAGCTTTTGCATGCATATAAGGCAATTGAAAAGACCTTGGCTTGGGTCAAGTGCACCTTAGTCATCCAAGTGACATCTGCTTTGTAACGCTTTAAAGAGCGCTTTTGCAGCAGATTTTCCCACAAAGTTAGCAACTCAAAATAACATTCATTTATTATCTCAAAATTCTGTAGGTCAGAAGTTTAGACACAGTGTGACTCAGCTAGTTCTATGTCTGGGTCTCACAGGCTAAAATCAAGGTGTGGAAGATTGTGGTTCTTTCCAGAGACTCTGGAGAAGAGTCTATTTCCAAACTCATTCAGATTGTTGGCAGAATTCAGTACCATGTGGCTGTAGGACTAAGGTCCCCATTTCTTGCTGGCTGTTGGTGGGGGTCATTCTCTGCATCTAGATGCTGCTGTCTTCCTTGGTTTGTGGCTCCCCAACCCCCTCCATCTTGAAGACCAGCAATGGCAGGTTGAATCCTTTTCATACTTGGAATCTCTCTGATTTCCTCTTCCATGCTCTGACCACCACACTCAAAGACTGAAACAGAATTGTTAGCTCAGGAAGATGCTGGGTGACCTTGGATGGAACACTTAACCTCTCAGCCTCAGCTTCCTTAACATGAGGAAAATCATGTCACCTGCGTACTCCTCAGAGAGAAGGAAAGCACTTTCTCAACTGTAGAGTGCTGAGAAATGTTATTTACCATTGTTACTTGGAGTCTTTTGTCACTTTCAGTCCCCAGGGGTGCTCTCTGAAGTGGGCAGAGGCTGATGCTATAAACGGCACTCTAGTGGGAAAGGTGATGTCACCTGGTTAACTGGGCACAGAAGTTCTCCACGCTGGCTGCACATTCCACTCACATGGGGAGCTTTAAAAAACACAGAAGCCTAGCACTCCTGTGGAGATACCGTTTTAATTGGTCTGCGTGGTAGAGTCTTAGATGGCTTCTTCATACTAGATGGTCTCCACCTGCGTCTTACCTGACCAGAGGTTGGGTTAACCATTTTGAAGATGGACATGGTGATTCTATTACTTTCCTGTGACTGCCTGTTATGGACCAAATGGTGTCCCCAAAAAATATGTGGTGTAAATCCTAACCTCTATGCCTGTGGTCCACCATTCATCTGTCTGTTTGTTGTACTGTGGTGGCTTGCATGTTGCTGTGATGCTGGAAGTTATGCCACAGGTATTTCAAATACCAGTGGGGTCACACGTGGTGCACAGGTTTCAGTGGCGCTTCCAGACTAAGAAAGACTAGGAAGAAAGACCTGATGATTTTCTTCTGAAAAAAAAATGGCCACTGGAAACATTATGAAAAGCTGCAGAACATTGTCTGATACAGTGCTGGAAGATAAGCCCTCAGGTTGGAAGCTATTCAAAATATGACTGGGAAAGAGCTGTCTCCTGAAAGTAGAGTTGCCCTTAATGAGGTGGATAGAGTAAAGCTTTTGCTGATGTGGCATGACTCTACATGGGAAGAAACAGTTGCAAACAACCATTGATAATCAGAATGTGGAATGTATGAAGTATGAATCAACGAAAACTGGAAGATGTCAAAAATGAAATGGAATGCTTGAAAATCGATACCTAGGCATTAGTAAGCTGAAATGGACTGGTATTGGCCATGTTGAATCAGACAATTGAATGGTCTACTATGCAGGGAATGAAAAATTGTAGAGGAATGGCGTCGTGTTCATCATTAAAGAGAACATTTCAACATCTACCCGTAAATAAAATGCTGTCAGTGATAGGATACTATCCATACGCCTGCAAGGAAGACTGGTTAATATGACTATTATTCACATTTAGACACCAGCCACCAAGGCCAAAGATGAAGCAACTGAAGATTTTTACCAACTTCTGCAGTTTGAAACTGATTCAGCACGCCATCAGGATGCATTGATAATTACTGGTGATTGGAATGTGAAAGTTGGAAACAAAAAGAAGGATCAGTAGTTGTAAAATACAGCCTTGGTGATAGAAATGATGTCAGAGATTGCATGATAGAATTTTGCAAGGCCTAAAACTTATTCACTGGAAATACGTTTTTCAACAACATGAACAGCAGCTATACACGTGGACCTCACTGGATGGAATACACAGGAATCAAATTGACTACATCTGTGGAAAGAGATGATGGAGAAGCTCAGTATCATCAGTCAGAACAAAGCTAAGGGCTGACTACAGAACACACCATCAATTGCTCATATGAAAGTTTAAGTTTAAGCTGAAGAAAATTAAAACAAGCCTATGAGAGGCAAAGTATGACCTTGAGTATATCCCACCTGAATTTAGAGACCATCTGAAGATTAGATGTGACTCAGTGAACACTAATGACCAAAGACCAGAAGAGTTGTGGAATGACATCAAAGACATCATACACAAAGAAAGCAAAAGGCCGTTAAAAAGACACATAAAGAAAGACTAAAACGAATGTCAGAAGAGACTCTGAAACTTGCTCTTGAACATAGAGTAGCTAAAGCAAAAGGAAGAAATGATGAAGCTAAAGAGCTGAACAGACGATTTCAAAGGGTGGCTAAGAAGATGGAGTAAAGTATTATAATGAAATGTGCAAAGACCTGGAGTTAGAAAAACAAAGGGAAGAACACACTCAGCATTTCTCAAGCTGAAAGAACTGAAGAGAAAATTCAAGCCTACAGTTGCAATAGTGAAGGATTCTATGGGCAAAAAATTGAATGATGCAGGAAGCATCAAAAGAAGATGGAAAGAATACAGAGTCACTGTCGCAAGAAGAACTGGTCGACGTTCAGCCATTTCAGGAGGTAGCATATGATCAAGAAATTATCAATCGCTATCATTAATGTCACAAGCAAGTAAAATTTTGCTGAAGGTAATTCCAAAATGGTTGCAGCAGTACATTGAAAGGGAACTGCCAGAAATTTAAGCTGGATTCAGAAGAAGACGTGGAACCAGGGATATCATTGCTGATGTCAGATGGATCTTGGCTAAAAGCAGAGAATACAAAAAAGATGTTTGCCTGTGTTTTATTGACTATGCGTGGATTATAATAAATTCTGGATAATGTTGAGAAGAATAGGAATTCCCGAACACTTAATTTTGCTCATGAGGAACCTGTACATAGGCCAAGAGTCAGTCGTTTGAACAGAACAAGGGGATACTCACGCAGTCTGTATGCTGAGCAAATAATCTGAGAAAATAAATAATCTGAGAAGCTAGGATTGGAGGAAGAACTTCGATATGCAAATGACACAACTTGGCTTGCTGAAAACGAAGAGGACTTGAAGCACTTACTGACGAAGATCAAAACTACAGCCTTCGGTATGGATTACATCTCAGCATAAAGAAAACAAAAGTCCTCACAACTGGACCAATAAGCAACATCCTGATAAAAAGAGAAAAGATTGAAGTTGTCAAGGATTTCATTTTACTTGGCTCCACAGTCAATGCCCATGGAAGTAGCTATCAAGAAATCAAATGATGTATTAAATTCCATTGGGCAAATCTGCTGCAAAAGAACTTTTTAAAGTGTTAAAAAGCAAAGATGCCACTTTGAGGACTAAGGTGTGCCTAACTGAAACCATGGTATTTTCAATCATCTCATATGCACGCGAAAGCTGGACAATGAGTAAGGAATACCAAAGAAGAATTGATGCATTAGAATTATGGTGTTGGTGAAGAATAGTGAATATACCATGGACTGCCAGAAGAATGAACAAATCTGTCTTGGAAGAAGTATAGCCAGAATGGTCCTTAGAAGTGAGGATGGTGAAACTTTATCTCAGTTACTTTGGACATGTTATCAGGAGGGACCAGTCCCTGGAGAAGGTCATCATGCTTCGTAAAGTAGAGGGTCAGCAAAAAACAGAAAGATCTTCAACTAGATGATTGACACAGTGGCTGCAACAACAAGCTCAAACATAACAACCACTGTGAGGATGGCGCAGGACTGGGCAGTGTTTCATTCTGTTGTACACAGGGTCGCTGTGAGTTGGAACCAACTCAATGGCACCTAATGACAATAACAACAGTTCCTCACACAGATGAACATAGAACTACCATATGACCCAGCAATTCCACTCCCGGGTATGTGCCCAAAATAATTGAAAACAGGGACTCAGATACCTGTACACCAGTGTTCATGGCAGCATTATTCACAATAGCCAAAAGGTAGAAATAACCTAAGTGTCTATCAACAGATGAATGGACAAAACAAAATGTGGACTATTACCCAGCCATATAATGGAATTACCCAGTCATAAATAGTAATGAAGTTGATACATGCTATAACACGTATCCACCTTGAAAACGTTAGGCTAAGCGAAAGCAGCCGAACTCAACAGGGCAAATACTGTATGAGTCCATTTACATGGCACCACTTGTCTGTCAGTTTGTCCTACTAGGGAGGCTTGCATGTTGCTATGATGCTGGTATTTTAAATGGTTATCCATGGTGGACTGGTTTCAGTGGTGCTTCCAGACTAGCACAGGCTAGGAAGAAAGGTCTGGTGATTTACTTCCAAAAAGTAGCCAATGAAAACCTTATGCCTAGCAACAGAACATTGTTTGATATAGTGCTGAAGATGAGACCCTCAGGTCAGAAGACACTGGCTGTGTATACGTTCACCAAAAAGAAAAAAAAAAGAGTTGACATTAATGAGCCAGATGGAATAATGCCTTTTGGAACTTTGTTTACTGATGTGCAGGATTCAAAATTAAAAGCAACAGCTACAAATATCCATTTGTAATTGGAAAGTGGATTGTATGAGGTACGAATCAAGGAAAATTGAAAGTCATCAAAAATGAAATGGAACGCTTTAAGATTGATATCCTAGTTATAAGTGAGCTGAAATGGACTTGTATTGGCCATTTTGAATCTGGTCTACTACGCCGGGAATGACATGAAAAAGTCCGTTCCAACTCACGGAGACTTTATGTATAACAGAGCAGAATGTTGCCCGATCCTGTGCCATCTTCATGATCATTGGTATGTTTGAGTCAATTATGGTGGCTGTTGTGTCAATTCATCTCATTGAGGGTTTCCCTTATTTTTGTTGACCCTCTAGTTTTAAACCGGTATGTTCCAGTTCAAAGCCCTGCTGAGAATTTGCATTTCTAGCAAGTTCCCAGCAAGTTATACATAAGAATCGCCTGGGGATCTTGTTAAAATTTAGATTCTGATTCAGTATATCTGGGGTGGAAATGCAAATTCTCAGCAGGGGTTCGAACAAGAACCAACCAGTGTGAAGCCCTGGTTTGAAGAGCCAATCTTTAGACTAGCAGCAGAGCACAAACTGCTTGTGTTACCCAGACAGCTGGATTGTTGATCCAAGTCGAGTGAAATAATTGACAAAATAAAAATCACCAGCAATTTCTAACACTGTAGTCATTTTCGGTTGTTCTTGAAGTTGCCAACACAAATGACTAGACTGGCAGAAGAAGTTGCAGGTGATTTTCTTCTTTGACCATTTGTTTCTTTCCCCTAAATTCTTTACAGTGAACGTATTCTTCTTATAACCAGAAAAATGCTAACTGAAACGCTATCTTCCACTCCGCTGCAGCAGGTGCGGTTTCTGGGGTGCAGGTGTACAGTATTGGGGGGTAGCTTGGGCTATGGGTGCTTGCTCGGCCGCTCAGTGGCCTTTCTCCCACGGCTGCCTTGGTTGGGGCAGCTGGGTTAAAACTGTACTGGTCTGACTGAGACTGGAGGAACCCCAGAAAGCATGGCCCCTGGACTCTCTGTCAACCCAGCACTAAAACCGCTCCCAAGGCCAACTCTTCAGACAAAGATTAGACTGGACTATGGAACATAAAATGATACTCGTGAAGAGTGTGCTTCTTAGCTTAAGTAAGTACATGAGACTAAGTGGGCAGCTCCTGGCCGGAGGAAAGATGAGAAGGCAGAGAGGGTCAGGAGCTGGTTGAATCGACACGGGAAATCCAGGGTGGAAAGGAGGAGTGTGCTGTCACAGTATAGGGAGAGCAATTAGGGTCACATAATGTATGTATAAATTTTTGTATGAGAGACTAACTTGAATTGTAAACTTTCACTTAAAGTACAACAATAAAAAAATTAAAAATAAAAATAAACTGTACTGGAAGCTTCCCGGTGCTTTTACTAAGGCACCTTCTTCTGCCTATTTCAGCATGAGTCATGCCTGAAATCACTTTAGCGCTAAAGAGCAGCATCTTCAGAAACTCGGTATCGTATTTTGTTCTGTTAATTGTAAAACGGTCAAGGGTAGAGATGCAACACTCGAGTTAATCATCACCGAGGTTAACTCAAGCAGTGCCTGTTTGGACGGCTGTCTCCCATGTTGTTAAAAAGAAGTACTTGTGTGTCGTAAAGTTTGGGGATGAGGAAGGAAATCATTTCCCCATTTTGAACTGTTTCACTTTCTATTTTTCTTCTGATAAACCCTACAAATAAACCCCCGAAGAGCTTGAGACTTATTGCTTATACATTCCTAATCATCTAAAAATCACCCTGTCTGTTAACAGCTGACAGGAATCAGGTTACATGTAGCAGTTTTATATATCTTCCTTCCACCTAGAAGCAAGGGGAAGCCAGTTCCTCTGCCGTGGCCGGCAGATACAGGACTGTGCTGTGCACATGTGGCCAGCCCATGGGGAGGAGGTGAACATGTGATCTGTGGCTTCTATTTTCGACTATTTGAATCCTCCATCCAAATGCTCTTTCCCACTGGTAATGACCTAATCCCAGGGCTGCCAGGAATGACATTGCCACAGCTCTCGGCACCTGACAGCACCAGCCACAGGTGCTGACGGGGCCTCTGCTGCCCGCGGGCTGTCCTGGGAGAGTTGATGGTGAGACCTAAAGTCTGGGAGGGCCCATCAATGGGGCAATGAAGAGGTTGTGTGTGTTCTGGAGAAATCTTTATCATCTCTCTATCAATAACATCCTTGTGAACACACAGCTACACTCTGACCTTGCTCCCCCCCACTGATCGCTTCCCCAGGCCCATTGCCCTGCAACCCAATGACTGCCTCACCCTGGTCTCCCAGTGTTCACCCCTGCTCCTTTCCACCTCGCTCCACACAGCAGCCTGACAGAGCCTGGTAAAAGCAAGTCCCATCCAGTGCTTCCTCTGCACAAACCCCGCAGTGGCTCCTGTGTCACTCAGAGTAAAAGCCAACATGCTCAGTTAGCCACCAGGACCTCTGTGGCCTGTGGTCCACACTCCCTGCCTTGTCTGCCCTCACTGGCTTGGCTGCAGCCACATTGGCCTCCTCCCAGGGCTCCAAGCTGGTCCTAACCCCATCTGGGCGTCTGCCCAAAAGGAGCACTCTCCCTTCAGATAGCCACATGGCTCCTTCTCACCTTCTTTAGCTCTTCAATCCAACGCCACCCTTCCATTGAGGCCACCGCATTTGGAATTGCAACAGCTGGCTAACCTCACCCCTTTCCCTCTTGCCTTTGTCTTAGCACTCTTACCACCACGTGATACCGTTCTCTTAACCGTTAGTACTCTGCCTCCCCCATAGAGTGGAAGCCCCAAGAGAGGGGTTTTTTCTTCATTTTGTGTTTTGCTTCCACTTCCCCAGTGCCTACAACAGCGTCTAGCACTTAGTAAGCCCTAGGTGGATATTTGTTGAGTGAATGAATGGATGAAGAACTGCATTTGCTAAGTGTCCTATCAACTCTTCTGTTCAGAAACAGCTTTGTCATTTCCATCTGAAATGAGTCATCGGCTTAGGGGCCTCATAATTCTTCCCCCTCCCCCCCATTTTCCCTTCTTCGCCCACAGACTTTTTTTTAATGATGAAGGCCGGATCATTTGAAAGCACTGTGAGAACTGAGTACTTTGCCAGCTCTCAGCATGGTGCGGCCATGTGATCTTCCAAGTACTAGCTTAAAGAGGAAGTAGATTTCCACCAAGAAAGAGGAAGGATCTGGGGTGAAGTCAAGAGTGGTATTTTATCATGGGAGACCAGGGATGCCTGCTGCACAAAGCCATCTACAGGCTTACGGCTAACACCATAGCCACCCAGCTACCAGGCACAGAGACTTAATTTAGAAGCTCCAAAATGGAATGTTTATGACCTCTTACCTGAAATTATTCATTGTCAGTTTGCCCTGCCCTCAAATTCATTCCTGGGAAAAGCAGTGTCACTTCTGGCATGGACCAGTAGCAGCAGCCTTGCCTAGTTCATTATTCACAGTGTAGTGTCAGAAGAAAAAAATTCAAGCCTCAAGTTGCAATATTGAAGGATTCTATGGGCAAAATATTCAACGACCCAGGAAACATCAAAAGAAGCTGGAAGGAATACACAGAGTCACTGTACCAAAAAGAATTGTTCGACATTCGACCATTTCAGGAGGTAGCATATGATTAAGAACTGATGGTACTGAAGGAAGAAGTCCAAGCTGCACTGAAGGCATTGACAAAAAGCAAGGCTCCAGGAATTGATGGAATATCAACTGAGATGTTTCAACAAATAGATGAAATGCTGGAAGACAGCTACCTGGCCAACTGACTCGAAGAGATCCATGCTTGTGTGCATTCCAAAGAAAGGTGATCCAACAGAACGTGGAAATTATCAAACAATATCATTAATATCACATGCAAGTAAAATTTTGCCAAAGATAATTACAAAATGATTGCAGTAGTGCGTCGGCAGGGAACTGCCAGAAATTCAAGCTGGATTCAGAAGAGGATGTGGAACGAGGGATATCATTGCTGATGTCAGATGGATCCTGGTTGAAAGAAGAGAATACCAGAAAGATGTTTACCTGTGTTTTATTGACTATGCAAAGGCATTGGACTATGTGGATCATAACAAATTATGGATAATGTTAAGAAGAATGGGAATTCCAGAAAGCTTAATTGTGCTCATGAGGAAACTGTACATAGACAAAGAGGCAGTCGTTCAAACAAAACAAGGGGATACTGCGGGGTTTAAAATCAGAAAAGATGTGCATCAGGGTTGTATCCTTTCACCATACTTATTCAGTCTGTACGTTGAACAAATAATCCGAGAAGCTGGACTAATATGAAGAAGAACGTGGCATCAGGATTGGAGGAAGACTCATTAACAACCTGTGATATACAGATGACACACCCTTGCTTGCTGAAGGTGAAGAAGACTTGAAACACTGATAGAGATCAAAGACCACAGCCTTCAGTATGGATTACACCTCAACATAAAGAAAACAAAAATCCTCACAACTGGACCAATAAGCAACATAATGATAAATGGAGAAAAGATTAAAGTTGTCAAATATTTCATTTCATTTGGATCCACAATCAATGCCTATGGAATCAGCAGTCAAGAAACCAAACAACATACTACATTGGGCAAATCTGCTGCAAAAGTTCTCTTTAAAGTGTTAAAAAGCAAAGATGTCACTTTGAGGACTAAGATGAGCCTGACCCAAGCCATGGTGTTTTCAATCTCCCCATATGCATGCAAAAGCTGGACAATGAATAAGGAAGACCAAAGAAGAATTGATTCCTTTGAATTATGGTGTTGGCAAAGAATACTGAATGTAGCATGAACTGCCAGAAGAGTGAACAAATCTGTCTTGGAAGAAGTATAGCCAGAATTCTCCTTAGAAGCGAGAATGGTGAAACTTCATCTCACTTACTTTGGACATGTTGTCAGGAGGGACCAATCCCTGAAGAAAGACATCATGCTTGGTAAAGTAGAGGGTCAGCAAAAATGAGGAAGACCCTTAATGAGATGGATTGACACAGTGGCTGCAACAGTAGGCTCAAACATAACAACGATTGTAAGGATGGCACAGGATTGGGCAGTGTTTCCCTCTGTTGTACATAGGGTTGCTATGAGTCGGAAGCAACTCGACGGCCCCTAACAACAACAACAACAACAACAACAGTGTCTATGGTTACCTTTTAAAAAAGATACTTTTAATGAACCAGCCATCTGATTTGTTAAGCAAGTTGGCATGGGCTGGGGACAAAGGCAAATACCTTTTATTCAGCACACTCACAGTTTATTGTTTGTAAAGAGCTCTCTACTCATCTGTTCTATTCCCCCTCATTTCCCGCCTTCAGAGAGCTGTTTGCCCAGCATGCTGCTTTACAGAGTGGATATGATCTCGATTCATCTGTGGGTTCACTGATCTCCTACAGCTCATATGGATGGGCTCAGCTTGCCCCTCATCACACACTGCCTTATGAAACTAACAAGATTCAGCCAAATGACAATTGCTTACGGTTCACCCTAAGAGTATATTATTGTTTAGGTTGTTGTGTGCTGTCAAGTTGCTTCTGACTCATAGCAACCTTACAGGACTGAGTAGATCTGCCTCAAAGAGTTTCCTAGGCTGTAGTCTTTAATGGAGCAGATCACCAGGTCTTCTCTCCCATGGTGCCGCTGAGTGGGTTCGAACCACCGACCTTTCAGTTAGCAGCCAAGAGCTTAAGCATTGCACCATCAGCGTTCCTTAGAGTATACTATATTGACCAACAAAGTTATAGGCTTCAAAGCCAAAAACCCAAGTTCAAAGTTGATCAACTGTTGACTGGCTACGAAACTTTGGGAAAGTTCCTTAGCCTCTCTGATTTCCATTTCTTCGTCTGTAAAATGGATTAATAGCAGCCCACACTTAATTGTCCCTGGAGAAGAAAGTCATCCTTGGTAAAGTAGGGGGTCATTGAAAAAGAGGAAGACCCTCAATGAGATGGATTGACACAGTGGCTGCAACAATGGGCTCAGGCATAACAACGATTGTGAGGATGGTGCAGGACCAGGCAGTGTTTCGTCGTTCTGTTGTATATAGGGTTGCTATGAGTCTGAACCAACTTGATGGCACCTAACAATAACAACAATAGCAATCAACTCATAGCGCCATGAGGGGCACTATTGCAATGCTTATGTAAATTACTGAGTGCAGTGCCTGGCAGGAAGGAAGCCTTCAGTGAATGGTAGCTATTGATGGTTGGAGTTTCCAGCCATGCCTTATTTAGACCAGAAGCTGCAGGAACTGGAAATACTATCTTTACAATGGTGGATGTCCCATGAATGCCGGGAAGTCGAGTCAGCACAGGGCCAAGCACAGAGCTCAGAATCCTGGGATCCTCTGTGTCTTAGTCATCTAGTGCTGCTCCAATAGAAATACCACAAGTGGATGGTTTTAACAGAGAGAAATTTATTGTCTTCACAGTCCAGTAGGCTACAAGTCCAAATTCAGGGCATCAGCCCCAGTAAAAGGCTCCCTCTCTCTCTGTTGGCTCTGGAGAAAGGTCCTTGTGATGCCTCAGTCTTTCTTCTGTCTGGGAGCATCTCAGCACAGGAACCTCAGGTCCAAACGACACGCTCAGCTCCCAGCACTGCTTTCTTGGTGGTATGAGGTTCCTATGTGTCTCTGCTCGCTTCTCTCTTTTATATCTCAAAAGAGATTGCATTAAGACACTGATCTTGTCAACCTCATCAGTATAACCTCATCACAGTGATAGAATTTACAACACATGAGGAGATCACATATAATCTCATCATAGTAGTAGAGTTCACAGCACATAAGGACATCACATCAGATAACGCAATCATACAATACTGGGAATCATGACCTAGCCAAGTTGCTACACACATTTTTTGGGGGACGCAATTCAGTCCATGACACATGCTAAGGATCATGGGAATGGTGCAGACCTGGGCAACATTTTGTTCTGTTGTACATGGGATTGCCATGAGTCAGAGCCAACTCTGCAACTAACAACAAAAACAAGACATTAATAAAAACATGCGTTCCCCAGGTGTCATGGATTGAATTGTGTCCTCCCAAAAATATCTGTCAACTTGGCTGGGTCATGATTCCCAGTATTGTATGACTGTGTAGCATTTTGAAATCTGATGTGATTTCCTTATGTGTTGTAAACTCTATCACTATGATGTAATAAGATGGATTGGTGGCAGTTATACTGATGAGGTCTGTGAGATTAGATAGTGTCTTAAGCCAATCTCTTTTGTGATATAAAAGAGAGAAGTGAGCAGAGACACATGGGAACCTCATACCACCAGGTGAGCAGTGCCAGGAGCAGAGCACGCCCTTTGGACCTGGAGTTCCTGTGCTGAGATGCTCCCAGACCAAGGGAAGACTGATGCATCACAAGGATCTTCCTCCAGAGCCAATAAAGAAAGCGTTCCCCTGGAGCTGATGCCCTGAATTTGGACTTGTAGCCTACTGGACTGTGAGAGAATAGAGTTATCTTTGTTAAAGCCATCCACTTGTGGTATTTATGTTATAGCAGCACTAGATGACTAAGACACCAGGGAAATGGAAGAATATGGAGCAGGAAACCTATGTGTGTATAGAGTGGTGGGTGTCAGGCATTGTCCTAGGTACTAAACCCTCGTTACCAGTGTAATATTAATAAGACCCCAGAAGGGCAGGCATTACAATCTCTGTTTAAAGGTGAGAAAGCAAAGAAACTAAGGCTTGGGGAGAAGAAGTCACTAGCAGTAACTTCACATGTTAGTAAGTGGTGGAATGTGGTATAAACCCCAAAGCCCTGCTTTTCCCACCACATTTTTAAAAAACCTAATAGAAGTTAACAACTCCTTTGAGAGAATGGGAGAATGAAGAAAGCAAGACACAAGGGAAAGATTAGTCCAAAGGACTAAGGGACCACAACTACCATGGCCTCCGCCAGACTGAGTTCAGTACAACTTGATGGTAGCCCAGCTACCACCACTGACAGCTCTGACAGGCATCACAACAGAGGGTCCCTGACAGAGCTGGAGAAAAATGTAGAACAAAATTCTAACTCACAAAAAAAGACCAGACTTACTGGCCTGACAGAGACTGGAGAAACTCTGAGAGTATGGCCCCCAGACACTCTTTTAGCTCAGTAATGAAGTCACTCCCGAGGCTCACCCTTCAGCCAAAGATTAGACAGCCCCATAAAACAAAACGAGTCTAATGGGGCACAACAGCCCAGGGACAAGGACTAGAAGGCAGAAGGGGACAGGAAAGCTGGTAATAAGGAACCCAACATCAAGAAGGGACAGTATTGGCAAGTCGTGGAGTTATTAACCAATGTCATAAAACAATATGTGTACTAACTGTTTAATGAGAAACTACTTGTTCTGTAAACCTTCATCTAAAGTACAATAAAAAAAAAAGAAAAAAAAGAAGTTAACATCTCCACAGAAATTTGCACAGTGGCCACAGATCTGCCTTGGGGCCACGTTCTGCTGTGGCAGACTCCATGTGCCTCACATAAGCTGGGCCCTGGAGAAGCACAAGGCACCTCAACCTCTTCACCTGCTGAGCAAACAGATCAAAATGCAAGCCTAGTCATTGAAACGACCAGGTCCTGGCAGGTGTTGTGTACGTAAGACTCCAGTAAGAGGACACCTGTGTGTATCCAATTTCCTACCAGGAACAGCTCACCCACTGGGCATGAAAAGGAGGAAAAGGACTAAGTGACTGGCTCAGTACACAGTCATTGTTTGTCTCAATGCTAAAAACAACACCTCTCTGGAGGAATAAAAGGAAGTGTGGAACAGTGGAAAGAGTGAGGGCAGGAAGCAGACCATCTGGGTTTGGAGCCTGCTTCTCCGCTTGTGTGGACAAGTTACTTATGCTCTCTCAGCCTCGGTTTTCCTATCTGTGGAATGGGGGTCACAATCAGACCGTGTACGGTTTCTGTCAAGATTGGAAAAAATTCAGATAAAGTGTCTGGACCCACAATAAGTAATCAATCAAAGATCTCAAGAAGACACTAATATAAAAATAATGTCAATTTAACAACAGAAAGGCAAACAACCCAATCAAAAAATCGGCAAAGGACTTGAACAGACAGATCACCAAAGAGGATATTCAAATGGTCGACAAGCACATGGAAAGATGCTCAGTGTCTTTCGTCATTAGGAAGAAGCCAACCAAAACCACAATGAGACAGAACCTCACCCCCGTTAGAATGGCTATGATTAAAACAAACAAACAAACAAACAAAAAACAACAAAAAAGGAAAAACAATAGGTGTTGGCGAGATTGTGGAGAAACTGGAACACTCATCTGTTGCTGGTAGAAATATAAGATGAAATATAAAGTGGCTACTGGGGAAAACACTTTGGAAGTACCTCAAAAAGTTGAGCATAGAACTACCGTATGACCCAGTAATCCCAATCCTAGGTATATACTCATAAGAAGTCAAGGCAGGAATTTAAGTAGAAACCTGTAAATAATGTTCATTGCTGTACTTTTCACAATGGCGGAAGGAGGAAACAACCCAAACGTTCACCAACAGAGGGAGGAATCAACAAAATGTGGTATATACATACAATGGAATATTATGCAGCTGTGAAGAGAAATGACGTCCTCATGTATGTCACAACATGGACGAATCTTGAAAACATTATGCTGAACAGAATGAACTGGTTTCAAAAGGACAAATACTGTATGATCCCACTTCTACGAAATAGGCAAATATATAGAAACCAAAGATGATTAATGGTTACCAGGAGTGGAAAGGAGGAGGAAAAGGGAAATTTTTGTGTAGGAGGCATTGAGTTTATGTTAATGGTGGTGGGATATTTTGGAAAAGGATATCGATAATGGTGGCATAACATGAAAAATGTAACCAGCATCATTGCGTTGTAAATGTGGACGTTGTTGTGTTGGCCAATGTTTTGGTATGTATGTTTTCACTACAATTAAGAAAATAATAATATTTGCCCTGATTCTATCTTTGTTGCTGAGGACAGAGGGAAACCCCCCTTTGTCATGTAGCCAAATTCAGCTAAGTCATTGTTCTCAATCCCGGCTGCACATTAGAATTCACCTGGTGAGAGTGTAGGGAGTCGGAGGGGAGGGATTAAGAACACCAAGGTCCAAGGCCCGCCCTGACAAATGAGATCAGAATCTTGTGGGGTAGCCTGAGAGGTTTGCGTGTTCTCCTGGTTGAGCATTATCAGCTGGATAAGTGCTCACCTCAGACCAGCTACTCTTGTTCACTGGGCCTGACACTCATTGTTGGTAGCTGCCATCAACTCGACGCTGACTATGGTGACCCCATGCACAACGGAATGAAACACTACTCAGTCCTGCACCATTGCCATGACACGTTGCAAATCAGACTGTTGTGTTCCTTAGGGTTTTTATTGGCTAATTTTTGGAAATAGATAGCCAGACCTTTCTTCCTAGTCTGTCTTAGTCTGGAAGCTCCACTGAAACCTGTCTACCATGGGTGACCCTGCTAGTATTTGAAATACTGGTGGCACAGCTTCCAGCATCACAGCAACACACAAGCCACCACAGTACAACAAACTGACAGATGGTTGGTGGATTAATTTTAGCATACTTATTTCCAACAAAGTCATACATTTTTTCTGTGATCAAAAGAATGGAAACTTTTCTTTATTCATACTAGTGAAGAAGAGATTGACTCCACATGACCAATGTACTTGCCTTTTTTATTTGACATGAAAGATGGTTGAACATTATTTTTTCCAAATGTTTTGAGACTGAAAGGGAGTGCTTTTTCTAAATCTATGATTGTGAAAATGTATGAAAAGAAACAGAGCAGGGATTCGGCTTTTTAACTGTTCCATTTTTTAAAAATCTGACTCTCTTAGCCTTCCTTGGCTTAGCAACTCCTTCATTAACTCTAATGAAGATCTAACTGGAGAATAGAAATCTCTGGGATGGATTTTTTTTTTTTTAATTTGTGCTTTTTATTGGCATCGTCCCAAAGATCCTAAAGAAATTTCTTAATAACAATTTCTATAAAAGATTAAATGTTGCAATTATGTAAACTGAGATTCAGGTAATTTCTTGAGCTAGGTCTTATAACAAGAATGAGGCCATCGATCAGTTGGATGCTGCCCCCGCTGGTCATTTTCTATTTAAAGGTGGGGAGACGGACACTCACTTACCTCCTTGGATGCTCTCATGGGCCAGGACTCTGTCCCCATAGTTCATGGCTGAGAGTGGGGCAAGATGGTGTTGACAAGGCTTGCCATGTCTCCGTCTATCTGTGGTAATTTTGCTGCTGTGAACCTCACCAGCAGGTGATAAAATGCTTTGTTTAGAACGCTGTAGAAGCCAGAGTGGCCTCCTTTCAGTGTTGTTGCATGAGGAAGTATGCAGTTACAGCCTCACCTGTGTGGTTGTGTCTCGTCCCAGAGTGGTTGCTGACAGATCTGGTGAGGTCACCCCCCTGGCTCCACAGGCTTCCATCCACAGAGCTCATCCATCACAAAGATTTGCTAAGCTCCTGTCCTCAAAGATCTTATAGTCATGCGAGTAGGCAAGATATCTGTGAAGCAAAAATGGATGAATGATGTGCCATGTGGGGCTAGGATTAGATGACTGTGAGACTAACAGTTAGAGGGATCTGGTGGGTGGCTTCAATGGTTTGCACTGATTACAAACCTAAAGACTGGTAGTTCAAACCTACCCAGCAGTGCCACAAAAGAAAAGCCTGATCTGCTTTAGTAAAGATTACAACCAAGAAAACTCTATGGAGCAATTCTACTCTGTAAATCATGGGGTCACCATGAGTTGGAATCAATTCAATGGCAACAGGTTTGGTTTTTCTTTTTGAGGGGTGGCGGTGAAAAGAAGAAGCTGAACTGGAGGGCCTAGAAAGTGGTCAGGGAAGGCCTGGTGGCAGAGGTGGGTGAAAAGCTGAGATGAGAAGTGGGAAGGATTTGGTAGAAAAGGGAGTTGGGAGGGCGTTCCCAGCCAAGGAAACAGCATGGGCAAGAGCAGAAAGACGAGGCTGAGCCTGTGCACTTACGGAATGTTATGATTTGGTGGAAGTTGGGGTAGGCCTCCAGTGACCTGATTTCTAGTCCCAGCTCAGCCATGAGCTGGCTGAGTGATCCTGGGCAAGTTACTTCTATTTCTGAGGCCTGGAACCAAAACTGGCTGCCATGGAGTCTCTTTTGACTCATGGTGACCCCATGTGTGTCAGAGTAGAACTATGTTCCATAGGGTTTTCAATGGCTGATTTTTTTAAGTAGATTGCCAGGCCTTTCTTCTGAGGCACCTCTGGGTGGACTCAAACCTCCAACCTTTTGGATAATAGACAAGTGTGTTAACCATTTGCACCACCCCAGGATCAATAAAACTGATGCATTGAAATATATACCCCCCAAAAAATTGAAAACCAGGACTCAAACAAATATTCATACATGCATGTCCATGACTGTGTTATTCACAATAGCCAAAAGGTGGACACAACCCAAATGTACATCACTGGAAGAATGGATAAAGAAATTATGATCTATATATATATATATACTCGTTGCCCATTACCATTGACTCAATTCCAACTCATAGTGACCCTATAGGACAGAGTAGAACTGTCCCCATAGGGTTTCCAAGGAGTGGCTGGTTGTTTTGAACTGCTGACCTTTTGGTTAACAGCTGAGTTCCTATATATATATAGAACCCTGGTGGCGCAGTGGTTAAGGGCTTGGCTGTTAACCAAAAGATCGGCAGTTCGAGACCACCAGCTGCTCCATGGAAACCCTATGGGGCAGTTCTACTCTGTCCTATAGGGTCTCTATGAGTCAGAATCGACTCAACATCAACGGGTTTTATATATATATATGTGTGTGTGTGTGTGTTTATATATGTGTATGCACGCACATATACACACACACACAATGGAATATTATTCGGCCATAAAGACAAATGAAGTACTGATACATGCTACAGTATGGATGAACCTTGAAAACATTATGCCGAGTGAAAGAAGCCAGACACAAAATGCCACATATCATATGATTCCATTTACATGAAATATCCAGAATGGGTAAATCCATAGAGACAGAAAGCAAATTGGTGGTTGTCAGGTGCTGGGCAGAAGGCGGATGGAGACAACCGACGAATGGGTATAGGGTGTTATTTTGGGTGATGAAAATGTTTCCAGGATTAGATAGAGGTGGTGACTGCACAACACTGTGAATGTACTAAATACTATTGAACTGTGCAATTGAAAATGGTCAGTTTTATGTTATGTGAATTCTACCTCAATTAAAAAGAAGAAGAAGAAAATGGGCATATTGTACTCTATCCAAGTATTTCAAACTTGCCTCTGCGGAGCTTCAGGAACTCTGTGGAGGGGCCTAGACACCCTCACAGTGGTGAGAGAGTGGTCTTACCTGCCCGGGCTCTCTCCCCTTCGATGATCATACTCTGCTTTAAGTGTTTTATGCCCTGAGGTTCCACATAAGGTTTCAGTTTATAAAAGAGCCTTATGACTATCTGGTAAGCTCGTCTTTCTGGTACCTTTTCCAGCTAGAAATTCTATAATTTCTGTGGGAATTGACCACGCGTCACTGTCTAGCATCACCTGGTTTTGTCTGGGTTGTCTACAGAATGCCGAGCTCATTGACCTTCGAGAACAGAGAGCTCTAGATCCTCATTCGGCCGATGAATGTGGCAAGGCTGCTGGTTTGGTGCATTTGGTGAAATTTTGGCCAAAGTAATTTTAGGTACCCTGGAGCTTAGGTTCTAATGGGAAAGCTGAAGAACTGATGGCCATTACAAATTTTATTAGCTGCATGGATGTGATTTTTCCCTCAAAGTGTGGTCTGTGGACTAGCATCATGGAAATGCAGACTCTCAGGGACCTCCCTGCCCCCAACCTACTGAATCAGAGGTCTGCATCTTTAAACATGTTGTGAGTGTATTGAAGTTTGAGAAGCACAGGTACCAAGGACAGTTCAATGGCCTGCAGGTCCTCCAGCTGACGCCAAGCAAAGCTCTCCAATCTGCCATTTTCTCATGGCAAAAAACAAAAAAACAATTGCCATAGAGTTGACTCCGACTCATGGTGACCCCATGTGTGTCAGGGTAGAATTATCTCCACAGGGTTTTCAATGGCTGATTTTTCAGAAGTAGGTCGTCAGGCCTTTTCCAAGGCATCTACAGTGGACTTAAACCTCCAACCTTTTGGTTAAAACCCAGGAATTCCTCATGGCAGAAAGGAGATAAAAATACCAACCTAGTAGAATTTAGCAATACGATGCTCAACCCAGCAGAATCCCTTCACTTTTTGAAGATCTGTTGAATCTTGATCTAACATCTGTGATTCTTTCGCTTTAATGTGACTTCTAGGAGTGTCACTGGGTGTAAGATTCAATCCTGGTGAAGACTGCCCATTTCATCCCATATTCAGAGTTGAATCCCAACTTTTGGGGCTAACGATACTTAGTTGGGTTTAGCTTAAACAAGCATTATCCAGGAAATTGGAAAATGTGTGCATACAGACTTACAAATAGAAGTCTTCCACTAGTTGATGTTTCTGGAGAGTCTTTAAATGACTTTACAGCCGTGTGGAAATCACTTCTCACAGGGAATAACCAATGTACTCTAAATGCCCCATCAACCTGGATGGCAGTGGGCATTGCACAATACAACTCCCACCACTTTGCCACAACAAAATGATGACTTACGTGATGAATGCGTCCTAGTCCTTTCATATGTTATTTGAGTAAATGATAAAAGAGGCAATTAAGATTTAATAGGGTGTGTTTATGAGTCAGAATCAACTGACGGCAATGGGCTGGTTTACAAAAGCCTTTTTTTAAACAATTGCCAATATATACAACAAGCAGTCGGTATATTTACACTTCAAGGTGGAGTCTAGGTTACTTTTAAGGTAAACACATGGAAACTTGCTGTACTTAAAAGTTTTTTTTGGTTTTTCCCTCCCCATGATGTCCAAGGCTTTCATTTTGGTCAATCCATTCTTGTTACCTGCATCAGGTAACACTCTTTTAACTCTTTAACTCAAATGGTTCTTCAGTGTAGATTGCCTGGGTGGTGCACTCGGCTGCTAACTGAAAGGTTGGCAATTTGAGTCTGCCCAGAGGTGCCTTGGAAAAAAGGCCTGGCAATCTACTTCTAAAAAATCAGTCACTGAAAACCTTATGGAGCACAATTCTACTCTGACACACATGGGGTTGGCATGAGTCGGAGTTGACTCAATGGTAACTGGTGGTACTTGAATGTGTAAAAGAAAAAACAAAGGTCAAAAGAAATTTTTCTGAGATCTTATGCAAAATAACCCTTCTGAGTCATGCTGTGCTTCTGGGGCACAATGAGCTGCTTAAAAATTGTTAACATTACTTAGATTATAAATTAAAAGTTTTTTTTTTTCCAATTATCTCTAACATTTGGTCATGTTCCTGGTGAGTTTTCTTTGCTGTAACTTGAATTGTTCCATATTCAGCAAATTTTCATAATAAATACATGACTATTATACTCCAGCTTAAAAAATGATTCCATGGTATGTGAAACCAAGGATAATGTCTTGTACTTGGAAGGTTCTCAATGAATAACCACCAGTATTAGCTGCCATCAAGTTGACTCCAACTCAGGATGACCCCATGAGTAGTACTCTTCCACAGGGCTTTCAATGGCTGATCTTTCAAAAGTAGATCATCAAGCCTTTCTTACAAGGCACATCTGGGTAGACTCTGAACCACCAATGTTTTGGTTAACAGTGGAGCACATTAACCATTTGAACCACCCAGGGACTCCAAGGAGGCCTCAAGCACTCTTTGATTCCTAATGCTCTTCCTACCTGCAGCCTTTTCCAGCTACTCTCTGATCTTTCCTCCCGCTGGAGGAAAGCACAGATGTACCAGGCATGGGCGGTGCCCGTCCCTGGTCTGCACCCGATACTCCTCGCCAGCCACTGCCTCTGCCTTGTGCACATGGTCCTTCAAGAGTGCTCAGCACACCCTGCTCATCACTGCCCCATCTCAGCTTTTCTTGGTTTTTCCCTGTGAGAAGTGATTTCCTAACCCTCTCCCCTCCTTTGCAGAGGCCACAGAACAGGGCTACCTCGCCCACAGAAATGAAGAAAGAGTCTCAGAGAGGCTGAATACTTTTATACAGACAGAGCCAGTAGATGGAAAAATTGGGATGGGAAACCTAGGATTTTTTATTCCCAGCCCAGGGCTGCTGACATGCTCTCTTTCTTTCTCTCTCCATCCTGTTGTCTTGTGCTCCCGAGCCAATTCCGACTCATGGTGACCCCAGGTGTTACAGAGTAGAACTGCTCCATAGGACTTTCTTGGCTATAATCTTTATGGAAGCAGATCACCAGGCCTTTTCTTCCATGGTGGGTTCGAACCACCAAGCTTTAGGTTACCCGCTGTTATGAATTGAACAGTATCCCCCAAAAATGTCTATCAACTTGGCTAGGGCATGATTCCCAGTATTGTGTGGTTGCCCACCATTTTGTGATCTGATGTGATTATCCAATGTGTTGTAAATCCTAACTTCTAAGAAGATAATGATGTAGGATTAGAGGCAGTTATGTTAACGAGGTAGGACTGAACCTACAGGGTTAGGTTGTATTTTGAGTCAATCTCTTTTGAGATGTAAGAGAGAATTGAGCAGAGAGGAGAGGGGACCTCATTATCACTGTAAAAATGTCATGGCAGAGGAGTCTGACCTCCTCTAACTTCACAAGGAGGAAGGAGAATCAAGATCAACAGCCCAAGGCTGATTCCTATGAGGCAGAGGTCAGATATGCTTTCTCTCTTTGCCGTCTTTACCAATTCTGACACCAACCGTCCCTCCCACAGCACTCTACTTCTCCGCTGAGTTTAATAATTCACACAGAACTCACAGACAATACTCACAATTATGGGGTTTACTAAGGAAGTAACGGGTTACAATTCAGTTTCAGGTATGTTCAGGTTACCGTTCTCCCATCAGGACAGACTCTTCTCAGCCATGCCCACAGGCACACCTCTCTTTGGCCCCTTGGCCTCTGCCCTGCTCAGGCAAGTATTACAAAGCTCTTTTAGTTCTGCTGATAAGTGCCCTGAGGCATCCCACTCTGCCAGTAAGCCTCAACTCAAAGGTGCTCAGCTCTAGTTCCATGAGTTGGCAAATCTAGCTACACCAAGTGCCCAGAGGCACCCTACTGTGCCAACAAGTCTCCAGCCCAAAGACACTCAGCTTTCCCACTCCGTGGGCCAGGAAGCCCACCACACCGTTTCCTGCTGTTCTCCTGTCGCTGTTTCTCTGCCACCACTTCTCGCCATCTTTAGTGTTAGTGCTCTCTGTCTCTCTCTCACTCTGTCTCCTGGTTCCAGGAACTTCTCAGCACAGGGATTCCGGGTCCAATGGATGCACTCCCCTCCTGGCTGTTCTTCCTTGGTGGTGGTGAGATCCTCTCTTTCCTGCCTCTGGGATGGCTTGTTTCAAGCCCAGTGGGTTGGTAAAACTGACCAACCCCCTTGATGGGCCACAATCACCCTACTTGCATAGTCACACACAATTACTTAGATGGGAGTTACAAGATCACGGTAAGAAAGGCCACACAAAAGTGATCCATCACACCTCAACCACCAAGCAAGAAGAGCCAGGAGCAGAGAGTGTTGTTTGGACCCAGGGTCCCTGTGCTGAGAAACTCTTAGGCCAGAGAAAGATTGATGAGAAGGACCTTCCCCCAGAGCCGATAGAGAGAGAAAGCCTTGCCCTGGAGCTGGCACCATGAACTCAGACTTCTAGCCTCCTAAACTGTGAGAGAATAAATTTCTGTTTGTTAAAGCCATCCACTTGTGGTATTTCTGTTATAGCACCACTGGATACCTAAGACACGAGCAGAACACAAACCATTTGCACCATCCAGGAACATCTATACTTTGTCTCTCTGTATATATATACCACAGTTGCCTTGTCCATAAAACATCTGGGTAATATAAACTGATCAAACTTTAAGATGGTTTACTTTTTCTTCCCAGAGAATAAGGTCTAGATATATTTTTTTTAATGACAGCATAATAAAATGCTGTGATTAAGAGCTGAATCATAGTAGTTTAAAATAAGTTTCTTTAGCATATCCAATCAGTGATGTTAAAATTACCTACAACGTCCTACTTCAATGGCCAAGAGGTTTGAAATACGAAGCTGAGAACAGGAGAATAAGACAATAAAGCATTTTTTAACAGGAAAAGTCCATTCCCAAAAAAATCTATGCACAAGAAGTGGGAAATGAAAATTGGCCCGGATGATAGAAACCCGTGTTGCTGGGCCGCGAAAGTCTCAGGAGTTTGCTTTGGAGGGTGAAGATGAGGCTGTCTGTAGCACAACCTCCTCCCTCCCAGGGCAAGGACAGGGACTGGGTTGGTGGCACCAAGCTGCCATGCTGTGACAATGGCATGAGAAAGGGGGCTGAGGCTGGTGCTCTGCCTGGCCCGTTAGATGCATTACTTTCACTCTCCAGAAATACATGGGAATTACCCACTTAATCCTTTGCATGCAGTGCTGATAATGTACCAATTAATGACTAATTAGGAAGATTTTTTCTAGAACATTAGGTTCTGGGAGAATGTCTTATTTGAGAACCATCACTTAAATCTCTTCTTTTCTCCCCCCTGTGGTTTTGAGCTCAGCAGGCTTCCAGCTAGTCTGGGTTTGTTTACAATGACTGTTCCATTCATTGCTTTGTTAAAGCAGCTTGTGTAAATGTCCTAAACCAACCTTGGTCATCCAAAGCCCACATGAATAAATTGTTAGCGCTGATCTCCCTCTGTGAGTTGATTTTTTTTTTCACCTGATTTCTTCCATTCTCAAATTATTGAATGTTAGTGAAAGTCAGGTGTACTGGGTTGAATAGTTTCTCCTCCAAATTTGTGTCCTTCTCAGAACCTCAAATTGTGGCCTTATTTGGAAATAAGATCTTTGCAGATATAAGTAGTTAAGATGAGGTCCTAGTGGATCAGGGTAGGCCCTAATCCAACAACTAATGTCCTTATAAGAGGAGAAGAGACAGAGAGACCGGATAAAGGTCATGGGATAAGGAAAGCAAAGATTGCAGTGATGCATCTACAAGCCAAGGAACACCAAGGATTGCTGGCAACACCAGCAGCTAAGAGAAAGGCATGGAACAGACTCTTCTCTAGGGCCTTCAGAGAGAGAATGGCCCTGCTAACATCTTGATTTTAGACTTCTGACAGCCAGAATTACAAGACAATAGGTTTCTGTTGTTTAAGCCACCCAGTTTGTGCTAATTGGTTATGGCAGCCCCAGGAAATCAACACATCAGCTAAGTCAGGAAAGAAAGCAAATGAATGATTCTCTTTGGAAGGGAGAGAAAGGGCCCTGTCTGGGTCTCTCTCCTCCACTTCCAGTAGCTTGGACAGTGGGATCCCACCATCATCTATAGCAGATTCCTGGGCTAGGAGGACAGAGGTGACTGAAGGATGGAAACCAGATTGGGAAGCCATGTCCAGAGATGAAAAGACTCTGTGGCCGCCACAGGAGAAGCAGAAAAGGGAAAGTTGAGAGTGGTTCCCAGTTTTCTGACCTTTGGAAAGAGAGAGAAAATAATGGAAAACTACTGACCAGTCAGCTACGAATGGGCAAGTACTTACTGATATTATTAGAAGAGTATTAGAAGAATAGTATTCTACGTGTTCACTCATTCAACCCATATCCTCTGAGCACTTACTATGTCCCAAGCTCTGTTCTAGGCCCAGGACACAACAGTTTAAAAAAAAAAAAAAAATCCTGTTCTCGTGGAGTTCATAGTTTAAGACAGGGTTTCTCAACCTCGACATTTGGGGCCAGGTAATGCTTTATTGTGGGAGACTGTAGGGTGTTGAGCAGCATCCCTGGCCTCTACACCCTAGATTCCAGAAGCACCCCTAGTTGTGACAAAATGTCTTCAGACATTGCCTAATGTCTCCCCAGGGGTGAAATGACTCTCTATTGAGAACCACTGGTCTAATTGGAAAGCCAGATAATAAATAAAATACATAAGTAAATACACATATGCTAGAAGGTGATAAAGCTATCTAAGGAGAAAAATAAAACAGAGGCAGTGCGGGAGTGCTAAAGGGGGTCAAGGTAGGTCTTACTGGGAATTAACATTTGAATGAAGTCCCGGAGGAGGTTCTCTGTGTTTGTAGGACTCGGGTCCCTGTTTCCTTGCTGACTGTTGGCTAGCAGCCACCCTTAGCTCCTAGAGGCCTCTGTCCAGTCCTTGCACATAGCTCCTACGTCTCAGAGCCAGCAAAGGCATTTTGAATTCGCCTTATGCTTGGAATTTCTCTGGCTTCTCCTACCACACCCCTCTACTACTTCTAGCTAGAGAAAGTTCTCTGCATTTCAGGGCTCATGTGATTAGAAGGACCCACATAGGTAACCCAGCATAATCTTAACTCAATTTCTGAACGTTAATGACGTCTACAGAGACCCTTTCTCATGTAACACAACATATTCACAGGTTCCGAGGATTAAGATGTGGATGTTTTTGGAGGGCCATCCTGCCTATCATAGTTCTGAAATAAAAGATATGTTTTTATTCACCTGAGCTTGAAGCTTTTTTATAAGGTGAACTCTAAGGTGGGATTGGCTAGGGAGTGACTTTCTTAGCCAGTTTTTCACATTGACTTTCATTAATTTTGTTGTTGTTGCTGTTGTCAAGTTGAGTCCAACTCATGGTGATCTCTTGTGTAACAAAACAAAACTTTGCCTGATCCTATACCATCTTCATGATCATTGGTATGTTTGAGTCTATTGTTGTGGTTATTGTATCAGTCCATCTCACTGAGGGTTCCCTTATTTTCACTGACTCTCTGCTTTCCCAAACATGATGTTCTTCTCTAGTGACAGATCCCTCCTGATGATGTGTCCAAACTAAGTGAGTCAAAGTCTTTTGATTCTTGCTTCTAAGGAATATTCTAGTTGTATTTCTTCTAAGACTGATTTGTTTGTTTTTTTGGCAGGTCACAGTATACTCAATATTCTTTGCCAATACCACAGTTTGTATGCATCATTCTTCTATCTTTCTTTTTAACTATCCAACTTTTGCATGCATATGAGATGATTGAAAAGACCATGAGCTTGGGTTAGACATACCTTAGTCAAAGTGGCATCTTTGCCTTTTAAAACTTTGAAGAGGTCTTTGGTGTAGATTTTCCCAGTGCAATAACTCATTTGATTTCTTGACTGCTGCTTCCATGGATGTTGATTATTGAACCAAGTAGAATGAAATCATGGACAATTACAATTTCTTTGCCATTTATCATGGTGGTGTTTATTGGACCAGTTGACCACCCAATTAAAAACAGTGAATATATATTGGCACTCACGCTACAGGCAAGGTGATGAGGATTCCTTTCACAACTTTAGCAGGTAGGGACTACTGTTAGCCCAGGTTTCTTATGAAGAAACTGAGGTCTAGAGAGATGTGATTGCCTACTAAGGACACACACCGAGGGCAGTACAGCCAGAGCTCAGTCTAAGCCTTCCCTGCTCGAAATCAAAATGTTCCTCTGCAAGACTCTTTTCTCCCAGAGCAGCCCCACACATCTCTCGCTGCTTTCCACTCACGAAAAGGATGAAAGAAGAACCACAAACTTGTGGCCTCTAGTTAAAACGTGCTTTAGGGAGAGCCCCATGAGACCTAGGAGGCCAAAAAGAAAGAGCGAATGTAAGCCTATACAAAGTCCCCAAAGTAAAAGTTTTATCATTATTGAAAATAAGTCGATTCAGTTTATAAATCAAAGGAAAGCAAAGAATACTGATGGCAACTCAGAATTGAAACAATGAGCCAAGTTTCAGGGTACGCGGAGGAATCAGAAATGGAAATGATCTAACGGGCGAGAGAGCTGGAAATCAAAAACTGAGAATTCAAGATGGAGAGGTTTGACTAGGTTTAAGGCACTAGAAGGGGTTTTGGGCTGAGAATGGAAGTAACGAAACAAAGATGATGAGAATATTCTAGGGACTCAAGGGAATAAGCTGTATCATCTATAAAAATAAAATAGAGCAGACGTTTCATAGCAACCAGACCGATAAAGGGACAGGCATGGGTAGGAGTGGGGAGCTGTAAGTAGAGACTAAGATCACTCTGATTTTTTATTCCTATTTCAATCAGACTCTTACACAGGCACCTAGTGAAACGTTTGCACTTACTTAGGGTGAAGAATTGCCTTCTAATGGCATTGATGTCAGTGTCTTCCTAATCTCTCCGGAAAACAGCAAATTGTAAATGCTCAGTAAACGTTGACTGGATTGAGCTGGGTATTTCTACAACAAGTCTTATTTCTGCCCAATAGACCCAAGACTGTGACCTTCACCAAACCCAGGTTGTCCTTACCACTACTTAGAGAAGACACACACCTCTAATGTACCTGCAGGAATAGACAAGAAAACAAACCAAAATAGGGTTGAGAGTTGCAAGACACAGATCCTAGCTACAGGCATTAAATACATTAATTTCTTTCACACTGACTAGCCTGAAGGGTAGACAGGTATTTCTTTGAGACCTCTTCTAAACAAAATATACCAGTGGAGCTTTTTACCTCTCAAACAGGTGATATACTCAGTCTAATCTCACACAGTGGGTGGTGAGAATTAAAAGTAGTGACACGGTAGAATCAAGTAAATGGGATTGGACTCATGCTCCCTGTCATAAACAACTAGAGAACCGGGCAAACATTGGACAACAGGAAGCTCAGAACTGTGATCAATAAGTGAAGAGAAACAAGCAAAAGAAGCCCTATGATCACTTTCCATCTAGCAGCACTTTCCAGATCACAGTTCTGGGAGGGAATCCCAAGCAGATCATGGTAGCTCCATTGAGATGAGGACATAGAAATCAGGGCCCAAGCCGACTGAGGTGGCTGGAATTTTGGGGCTTGAGTACCAGAGAAGAAATGCCTGTGTTGTGAGAGAGCTCCAAAAATTACATAGGCAACACCTTGAATCTGTTGTTGAACATTATCCATACATACATAGGATGAAGCTCCATGAAACCAAGCACAAACAACTGGAGAGCTGTACGCTGAAGAGCTGTTGCAGCTCATACAAGGCTCAGAGGCATCCAAGGTCTGACCAGCCAGGGTAGAGAGTCCTTGCTGAATACTTGAGGCATTCAGTGAAGACACCAAAGGACTTATGCCTAGGTAGTATGGTTAAACTAGCCAGAGAGCAAATGCTACACTAGATCCACCTTAACAAAGCTAAAAAAACAGACTCAAAAGGATTGAACTTACATGCAAGTAACTTAACTGCCTACCAAAATAAAGTCCAACACCCTTAAAGTAAAACAATGAAAGAAAGCACTCAATAATGTAAAGCTCACAATGTCCAGAATCCAATTAAAATTATTAGATATACAACAAAGCAGGAAACTATGACCCATTAGCAACAGAAAAACCAGTCAATAGAAGAAGAACTAGAAATGGCAGAGATAACGCAGTTAGCTGACAAAGACGTTAAACAGCTAAGATGAATATATTCAAGGATTTAAAGCAAAACATGAATATAAGAAGGAGAGAAATGAAAGATGTATGCTTTTAAAAAAGAACCACACAGAACTTCTAGGGATGAAATATATAGTATCTGAAATAAAAAATTTACTAAGATTAATAGCATTGCAGAAGAAAAGATCTAGAATTTGAATGCACAGTAATAGAAACTATCCAAACTGAATCAGAGAAAAAGACTGAAAAAATAAGTGTCTCAGTGATTTGTGGGATCATATCAAGTGTCTAAATACATGTAATTGGCATCCCAGAAGGACAAGAGCATGACAGAATAAATATTTGAAGATTTAATGGCAGAAATTTTTCCAAATTTGATGAAAATTATAAATCACAGAATCCAAGAAGCTTGACAAACCCAAAGAATGATTAAAAAAATACAACAAAGCAAATCACAAATTCTTAAAAATCAGTAATAAAGACAAAATCTTAGCAACAAAGAAAAAGAATGCACAAAATGAACAGAGCAATAAAAATAAGAATTTCAACAGACTTCTTGTCTGAAGCAATTAAGCTGGAAAGAAAATGGAATGACATTACTCAAGTGCTGTACAAAAGCAAAACAAACATCTGTCAATTTGGGATTCTATATTCAGTGAAAATATCTTTTAAAAATGAAGGTGAAAAAGAGACTTTTCAGACAAAAAAGATGAGAGAATTCATGGCCTTCAGACCTGGACTACAAGAAATGTTTAAGAAAACTTTTCAAGCAGAAGGCAGATGATAATGGCAACACGAGGCCGCATGGAATGAAGAGCACCAAAATGGGAAATAGATAATAAAACAAATATAAAACAAAGAGGGATAATTAATAAACCAATAATGGAGATATAAAGAGATACTAAAAATACTCAACTAATCTAAAAGAAGACAGTAAAAGAGAAAAAAAGGAACAAAGAACAGATGGGACAAATAGAAAACAAATAAGAAAAAGGTAGATTTAAACCAGACCATATCAATAACTATTATAAATGCTAATGGCCTAAAATGGCAGAGATTGTCATACTGGATAAAAAAAAACAAGACCCAACTACTTGTAGCTACAAGAAACACACTTCAAGCATAAAGGTACAGATAGGTTAAAGGAAAAGGATGGAAAACTATGTATATACAAGGTACATGCTACCATTAAGGAAGTTGACATGGTGATATTAATATCAGACAAAAGAAACTTCAGGACAAGGGGTATTACCAGAAATAGAGAGGGATATTTCATAATGATAAAGGAATCAATTAATCAAGAAGTTTGTCTAAATACATCTAATGACAGAGCTTTAAGACACATGAAGCAAAAATTCAAAGAAAAACATATTTCAAAATCTATGGGAAACAGCTAAAGTAGTGCTTAGAGTAAATGTATAACTTTAAGTGCTTATACCAGAAAAGAAGAAGGAGGAGGGAACATTTTTCAATTCATTTTATTAGGCTAGTGTTAGTCTTTTACCAAAACCAGATAAAGACATTACAGGAACAGAAAACTACAGATAAATACCTCTCATGAGATAGACTTAAAATTCCTTAAAAAAAAAAAAAATTAGCCAGCCAAACGCAGTAATATTTGAAAAGGATCATACATCATGACTGAGTGAGTTTTATTCTAAAATGGTCTGACATTTGAAAATCAATGTAATTCACTATATTAACAGAATTAAGAAAGGCCATAGAAGCATCTCTACAGATGTAGTGAATACATTTGACAAAATTCAATACCCATTCGTAATTAAAAATAAACAAACAAACAAAAAACTCTCAGTAAACTGGATGGAGGGGAACATCCTCAATCTGATTAAGAAGTATCTACAAAAAAGTCACAGCTAGCATCATACTTAATGGTGAAAAACTGAATTCTTTCTCCAAAAGATCAGCATGCATGTACTCTATCACCACTTTTATTCAACATTGTTCAGGAGATCCTAGCCAGTGCAAAGCAACTAGAGAAATAAAAGGCATATAGCTTGGGCAGGAAGAGGGAGAACTGTCTTCATTCATGGATGATATAATTGTGTATGTAGAAAATGCTACTAGAAATAAAAAATAAATTTAGCAAGGTTGCAGGATATAAGGTCAATATAAAAAAGCAGCTGTATATTTATGTATATTAGCAACAAACAATTGCCAAGTGAAACTTAAAAATATGCCATTTACTGTACCATTTGGAAACATGGAACATTTGAGGGTAAATCTAATAAAGCAGGCAGACCACCTGTACACAGAAAACTACAATATTGCAGAGAGAAATTCTAGAAGACCTAAATAAATGGAGAGATATACCATGTTCGTGGATCGGAAAACTCAATATTGTTAAGATGTCATTCTCCCCAAATAGATCCACAGAACCACTGCACTCCCAGGAGTATTTTTTGCAGAAATTGACAAATACTTTCTAAAATGTATATCAATACATAAAGGACCTAGCAGAGCCAAAACAATTTTGTAAAAGAAGAACAAAGCTGGACAACTCCCGTTGTCTGATTTCAAGACTTACTATAAAGCTACAGTACTAAGACAGTCTTAGTTTAAAGATAACATTTAAATCTGTAAAAGGAACAGAGGCTAGAATTAAGCCAACATATTTCTGGACAGATAATTTTCGACCAAGTTGCCAAGACAATTTAATGAAGAAAAGATGTTTTCAACAGAGGATACTGGAATAACTAGATAGCCACATGGAGAAAAAGTGAACTTTGTTCCTTACATATACGCAAAAACTTCAATTAAAATGAATCTTAGACCTAAACATAAAAGCTGAAACAATACAATAGGTAGAAGAAAGTACAGGAGAAAATATCCATGACCTTAATGTATGCAAAATTTTACGTCAATTTTAAAATTATAATAGAAAATCTTGGTAAATTGGACTTCAAGAAGATAAAATTTCTATTCTCCAAAAGACATTGTTAAGAAAACAAAAAGGCAAGCCACAGGCTGGGAGAAAATATTTGTAAAGCATCTATCTGACAAAGGACTTGTATCTAGATTATAAAAAGAACTCTTACAACTCCACAATGAGAAAAACAAACCAAACAAAGAAAAATAAATTGAAAATGGGCAAAAAGTATTATACAGCTATAAAGGCAAATGAAGTTCTGATACATGCCACCACACGGATGAACCTTGAAAACATTATGCTCAGGAAAATCAGCCAGATACAAAAGCACAAATATTGTATGATCCTGTTGTTGTTAGTTGTCATCCAGCAGGTTCCATCTCATGGCAGCCTCATGTATAACAGAAAGAAACATTTCCTGGTCCTGCCCTATCCTCACAGTTGTTGGTATGTTTGAGTCCATTGTTGCAGCCACTGTGTCAAGCCATCTCATTGAGAGTTTACCTCTTTTTTGGGGACTCTTTGCTTTACCAAACATAATGTCCTTTTACAGCAATTGGTCTTTCCTGATGATGCGTCCAAAGTAAGCAAGATGTAGTCTCCCCATCCTCACTTCTAAGTAGCAGTCTGTCTGTACTTCCTCTAAGACTGATTTGTTTGTTCTTCAGGCAGCCCATAGTATATTCAATATTCTTTGCCAACACCATGTGTGTGATCCTTGTCTTAGTCATCTAGTGCTGCTAGCACAGACATACCACAAGTGGATAGCTTTAACAAATAGAAATTTATTCTCCCACAGTCTAGTATGTTAGAAGTCCAAATTTAGGGCACCAGCTCTAGAGGAAGGCTTTCTCTCTCTGTCGGCTCTGAGGGAAGGTCCTTGTCATCAATCTTTCCTTGGTCTAGGAGATTCTCAGCCCAGGAACCTCAGGTCCAAAGGACGACCTCTGCTCCCGGCGCTGCTTTCTTGGTGGTATGAGGTCCCCCATGTCTCTCTGCTCAGTTCTCTCTTTTATATCTCAAAAGAGACTGGTTTAAGACACAACCTAATTTAGTAGATTGAGTCCTGCCTCATTAATATAACCGCCTCTAATCCTGCCTCATTAATATCAAGATGTAGGACCCACCATGCATAGGAAAATTACAGCAGATAACAAAATGATGGATGATCACACAATACTGAGAATCAAGGACTAGCCAACTTGACATACTTTGGGGGGACACAATTCAATCCATGCCACTACTTATATGAAATATCTAGGATAGGTGAATTTATCAAGACAAAAGAAGATGAATGGTTGCCAGGTAGTGGAAGAGGAGGGGGAGATGAGAATTTTAAAAAATGTAAAAAAATGAATAGAACATATCTCATAGAGTTATTGTGAGGATTGAATACAATAATGTATTTAAAATAGGACATTTTAAGCATATAGAAAATGTTAGCTGCTACTATTAGGATTACTATGCATCAGAACTAGTAGTAGTAGTTGTTGTATTAGTAGAATTACTTTGCCAATATTCAGGGCTACAAAAGGAAAAAAATTCTTGGTTAACTTGCATCTGTATGAGTGACCAGTCTCACCTAACACTAAAAAACAAACAAAAAATGAAAAAGAAGACCATGTGCACACACAAACACATATCTGGAATATAATTTCTATTTTAATACAATCTAATCAAACCAAATAGGAGTCTGGGTAGTGCATGTGGTATGCACTCAACTACTAACCTAAAGGTTGGTGGTTTGAACCCACCCAGCAGTGCCATGGAAGAAAGGCCTGGAAATCTACTTTCACAAACATTACAGCCAGGAAAACCCCATGGAACAATTCTACTCTGTAACACACGAATCAGAGGCTGACTTGATAGCAGCTAACGACAATAACAATTAAACCCAAGAGCAACTGAAAAAAAAAAAAAAACTTGCCAAATGAATATGTAAACACTAGATAAGAGAAAGAGGCACTGGGCAGGGTAAAAAAGAAAAAGATAAAAATTGGCAGAAAACTTGAACAAACTTTTCACAAGAAAATGTGGTGAAAAAGCCCATGAGAAAATACTCAACATTATTAGTCATTGTGAAAATTCAAATTAAAACAACAATGAAACACTACTACACACCTGTTTGAATGGCTAAAATTAAAAACAGCAACAATACTAAGTATTGGGAAGGATATGGAACAACTGGACCTCTCTCACTACTGGGAGAAGGCAAAAAGAAATGTTTGTCAGTTTTTTAATCAATTTAATCGCTGTCTTTTTCTGATAAAATTAAATAAATGCATACCATGTAATCTAGCCATGCCACTTCTAGTATTTATCCAAGAAAAAGCGTCTGTTCACGTAAAGAATTTTATCTGAATGTTCACAGCAGCTTTATTTGTTGTTGTTGTTGTTAGATGCTGTCGAGTTGGTTCCAACTCATAACGACCCTATGTACAACAGAACAAAACACTGTCTGATCCTGCACCATCCTCACAATCGTTACTACCATTGAGCCCGTTGCTACGGTTGAGCCTGTTGTTACAGCCACTGTGTCAGTCTGTCTTATCGAGGGTCTTCCTCTTTTTTGCTGACCCTCCACTTTACCAAGAATGATGTCCTTCTCCAGGGACTGGTCCCTCCTGATAACATGTCCTAAGTACGTGAGACGAATTCTCGCCATCCTTGCTTCCAAGGAGCACCCTGGCTGTATTTCTTTCTTTTAAAAAAAAATTTTTTTTTTATTGATGTAATTAAATGAAGTTTACATTTCAAGTTAGTCTCCCATACAGAATTTTTGTTTTTAACGTACATTGTTACGAGACCCCAACAGCTCACCCCATTCTGCGACAGCACACTCCTCCCCTCCGCCCCTGATTCCCCATGAACATTCAACTAGCTCCTAACTCTCTCTGCCTTCCCCTCTC
>NW_004444138.1:1181000-1239999 GCF_000243295.1 Trichechus manatus latirostris | reverse complement strand
TTATTATAATTTTATTTTGTGTTTGCTTAGTGAGACCTAGCTTCTCATTTTGTTTTGATATGCCCAGATAGGCTGCTTTTGTGCACTAGTTTGATTTTTGATGCCTTTTTATCTCTGATGTCCTGTCACCAGGTAGTTGGTTCTGTAACTAAGTATGTGCATGCTGGAGTTCATTAGAATTTCCTATATGGGATCACCTTGGGTGTGCAGGCAGTCGATCACCAAGTGTGTGATGCAGGCTTTCACCCCCAGTCCTAGAGAGGCATGCGTGATTGGTACAGGTACTGGACTCTGGCTGTGGTAGGGGATCACGCACTGAGCCAGGCTGGGGGCCGACAGCTGCCCCTGAGAGTCTGAAAGAAAAGTGTGTCCCTATTCTCTAGGGTGAATATGTAGGTGAGTTTTGCAGCCGGGGTAAGAGCACCCCACTATGTTGGCTGCAAAGACTCAAGGGCACCACTTTTTCTTGAACTCCTGAAGCAGGTGACTAGGCACTTTAGGAACTATCACCAGTCCTCAAGATCCTGCTGCAGATCGATAAAAGTGCCTACTTGAGGGGCAGGGCTGTTTCAAGGATCACAAATCTGCCTGTTCACAGCTGAAGCAGTTGAAGTTAAACTTCAGTTGTTTGCCCTGTTGTACTATGGTATTAAGGGCTAACACTGTTGAGATGAGTCCCCACAAGTCTATACAGGTGTGTATGGCGCTCAGAGTCTGCAGACCCCTGATTTCTATGGCCAGCAAAGGAGTTGTGCTGACCCTGTGTTCCTGGCTTAGATGAGCCAGCAGCTTATTTGTTCCCTCTCCAAGGCTAGGAGAATGGATCAGGGCACCTTTTGGGATCTATTTCCGGCCCAGTGGACTCCCGGTGCAAAGCGGGGAGGGAGGCGGTAAAAGGAAAAGAGGTTTTTCCCAAATCCGGTGGAGAGCGCAGAGGTAGGAGGTAAAAGGGAGAGAGGTTTTTCCCAAATGGGCTTTTTTTTTTTTTTTAACTTGCCGCAAAAGGGTGCACACATGTACTTATCCTAGCCTCTTGGGAGCTGCTCTTCACTGGTTTGGAGTGTCTAAGCAGAATCTCTGCTGCCGGGTCTCTCTCAATGTGGAAACTGCTTCTTGAGTGCGCACACAGCACAGCTGTTTGCATGCTTCACCGCGGCCTGGTGTGGCTGTGTCTCTGCTGTGTCGCTGCCGCAGCTCTAGTGCTCCTCACCTCTTCCAAACGGTCTTCCTCCTGGTATGACTCAGATGGATTTCTTAACCTTGCCTTGTTCAGGGCTGCCAGATGTACACATAGAATCAAATCACTTGTTTTTCCAGGTCTTTGTTGTAAGAAGGATATAGGAAGCATCTAACTAGTCTGCCACGTTGACCATGCTGCCTGTATTTCTTTCAAGACGGACTTGTTCGTTCCTCTGGCAGTCCATGGTATACTCAGTATTCTTTGCCAACACCATAATTCAAAGACTTCTGTTCTTCTTTGGTCTTTCTTGGTCATTGTCCAGTTTTCACATGTACATAAGGTGATTGAAAATACCATGGCTTGGGTCAGGTGCACCTTAGTCCTCAAGGTGACATCTTTGCTTTTTTAACATTTAAAGAAATATTTTGCATCATATTTGCCCAATGCAATACATCGTTTGATTTCTTGACTGCTGCTTCCATGGGCGTTGATTATGAATCCAAGTAAAATGAAATCCTTGACAACTTCAATACTTTCTCTGTGTATCATAATGTTGCTTGTTGGTCCAGTTGTGAGGATTTTTGTTTTCTTTATGTTGAGGTGTAATCCATACTGAAGGCTTTAGTCTTTGATCTTGGTAAGTAAGTGCTTCAAGTCCTCTTTGCTTTCAGCAAGCAAGGTTGTGTCATCTGCATATCGAAAGTTGTTAATGAGTCTTCCACCAGTCCTGATGCCATGTTCTTCTTCATATAGTCCACCTTCTCAGATTATTTACTCAGCAGACAGGTTGAATAAGTATGGTGAAAGGATATAACCCTCATACATACCTTTCCTGATTTTAAATCATGTAGTATCCCCTTGTTCTATTTGAATGACTGCCTCTTCATGTATGTACACGTTCCTCATCAGCACAATAAGTATTCTGGAATTTCCATTCTTTGCAATGTCATCTGTAATTTGTTGTGATCCACACAGTCGAATGCATTTGCATAGCCAATAAAACACGGGTAAACATCTTTCTGGTATTGTCTGCTTTCAGCCAAGATCCATCTGACATCAGCAATGATATCCCTTGTTCCACATCCTCTTCTAAATCTGGCTTAAATTTCTGGCAGTTCCCTGTCGATGTACTGCTACAATGGTTTTGAATTATCTTCAGCAAAATTTTATTTGTGTGTGATATTAATGATATTGCTTGATAATTTCCATATTCTGTTGGGTCACCTTTCTTTGGAATGGTCACAAATATGTATCTCTTCGAGTCAGTTGATCAGGTAGCTATCCTCCAAATTTCTTAGCATAGACAAGTGAGCACTTCCAGTGCTGCAGCCGTTTGTTGAAACATGTCAATTACTATTCCGTCAATTCTTGGAGCCTTGTTTTTTGCCAGTGCTTTCAGTGAAGCTTAGACTTCTTCCTTCATTACCACTGGTTCTTGATCATATGCTACATCTTGAAATGGTTGAATATCGACCAATTCTTTTTGGTACAGTTACTGTGTATTCCTTCCATTTTCTTTTGATGCTTCCTGAGCCATTCAATATTTTGCCCATAAAATCCTTCAAAATTGCAACTCAAGGCTTGACTTTTTCTTCAGTTCTTTCAGCTTGAGAAATGCCAAGTGTATTCTTCTCTTTGTTTTTCTAACTTTAGGTCTTTGTACATTTCATCATAATACTTTATATTGTCTTCTCAGGCTTCCCCTTGAAATCTTCTTTCAGCTCTTTTGCTTCATCATTTCTTCCATTCACTTTAGCTACTCTGGGAACAACCCACATATCCATCAAAAAGAAAAACTTATCATGGTATATCCATTTAATGTAATACTTCTCAGCATTGAAAAGGAATGAAAACAACATGGGCAAATCTCAAGATCCTTATACTAGCTAGATACAAAAGTGTAGATACTGTTTGATTCCATTTACATGAAGTCTTAGAAAAAGGATGAAGAAAGGCCTAGTGATCTACTTCTGAAAGTCAACCAATGAAAACCCTATGAAGCACAAACATCCAATCTGTTGTGCATGGGGTCACCATGAGTCGGGGGCCAACTCGACAGCAATTAACAAGAAAAGGAAGAAGGAAAGAGAAGTCAAATCCGTAGTATCAGAGAAGAGATCAGCCATTTCTTAGGACCAGGGCTGGGACTGACTCCAAAAGGGTATGAGGAAACCTTTTGGGGTGATGGTTACATGAATGTTTACATTTGTCAAAGCAAATTTATGCATTCATTATATGTAAATAATATATCCATAATGTTGATTAAAAAAAAAATAGCGCTACAGCCTTTGTTTGGAAGAAGGAAGCATTGCAGACCTGAGCTGAATTCAGTCCTGCCGTTGATTATTATGTTGAGCTGGGGCAAGCCGCTTAGGCTCTACATTCCTGCTTTTCTCTTACCAGAATGAAGGTGCTATCTCAGGCCAAATCCACTGGGCTGTGCAGGTGGACTCTCTGGTTGTTTCATACCACTCAGAATCACCAAGTATTGTGCAAATGCTGAGTAGCAGTCTTGTTTGCAAATGATGGACCTGTTGGGGCGTGTGACTATTAAGTAGCCACCTAGGTACAGATGTCTGATTAGATGCTGTCCTGCACGTTTATCTGATGTTAATTTGGCATCTGCACCAGAGATTTCCTTTGAAGGATGAAAAATAAGCAGCAAAGTCAGAAAAATATGTGTTTCCTTCTAGACTTGAACTCTTCATGTCTTCCCATTAGTGGACGGGTGGAGAGCTACAGAAGAAGGCAGGAGGATTTCCTAAGAAGCCCAAAGTATGATCTTACCAAACTCTTTTAACCCTTTGATATCTTAATTTCCCACCTGAACAACAGCTTGGAAAGGCATGATGGAACTTGTGCCGTGATTCAGACAGTCTTGGGTTTGAATCCTACCATGCATTGGCTGTGTGAAGACTCGGGATAGTCAGTAGCATTAAAGGTAGCCTGAGAGAGCACCTGGGGCAGTGGTGGTTCAGTGGTGGAATTCTCGACTTCCACGCAAGAGACCAGCTTCAATTCCTGGCCAATGCACCTCATGCGCAGCCACCACCCATCTGTTGTGGAGGCTTGAGTGTTGCTATTATGCTGAACAAGTTTCAGCAGAGCTTCAGCCTAAGATGGACTAGGAAAAAAGGCCTGATGATCTACTTCCAAAGATCAGCCAGTGAAAACCCTGTGGATCACAATGATCCGATCCACAGCCAATCATGGGGGTGGTGCAGGACTGGGCAGTGTTTTGTTCCTTTGTGCATGAGATCGCCATGAATCGGGCGCCAACCCAATGACAGTATAACAACCAGGAGAGTACTGTGGTGGGTGGGCTTATGGACTGTGGAGCTGGAGTGTGTAGATTCAAATGCTGGCTCTATCAATTACTTGTCAGAGGAATTTAACACAAGTTATTCTACTTCCTGTATTAGGTTCCTAGGGCTTCGGTAACAAAGCACCTCAAAATTGGTGGCTTAACCCAACAGAAACTTATTGTCTCACAGTTCTGGAGGCTAGAAGTCCAAAATCAAGGTGTCAGCTGTGTTGATTCCTTCTGAGGCTCTGAGGGAGAGTCTGTTCAAAGCCTATTTCCTATCTTCTGGTGGCAGCCAGTAGTCCTTGGCTTTCCTTGGTTTGTGGACACATCACTCCAATATCTGACTCTGTCTTCACATGGCGTCTTCCCTTTGTATCTCTTTGACTCTGTGTCTCTCCTCCTTTTTTATAGGGCACCAATCAGACAGGATTAGAACCCAGTCTACTCCTGTATCACCTTGTGTTAACCTTTGAAGATAACATCTTCAAAGACCCTGTTCCCAAACAAGGTCATGTTCACAGATACAGGGGTTAGGACTTCAGTCTTTTTTAGAGAAAAAATTCAATCTATCACACTACCCATGCCACAGTTCTTCATCTGAAAATTGAGAGCAATCATAGTACTTACCTGTCCTAGTGACCTTAGTAAGGGGGTTACACAATCCCACCCTAATCCTCTTTAACATAAACGTACAATCACAAAATGGAAGACAACCACACAATAATGAGAATCATGGCCCAGCCAAATTGATACATATGTTTTTTGGGGGACATAATTCAATCCATGGCACTACCTCATAGTACTTTTGTGAGGACTAGATAAGTTAATTCTTTTGAAGCACTTAACATATGGCTTGGCACATGATAAATACCACATGAGTCCTTATTAAGCAAAATAAATGCATGATTAAATGAAATAATATATATTAAGACCCTTAACATTAGTTCTGTGACTTCGTATGTCTCAGTTTCTGTTGGGTAGTATTGTTCCTACTTCAGCGTCTTTTACTTTTGAAGAATTAATTGAAACGGGATTAGATTTTAAATAACAAGTGTAATGGTTTCTATGATGTATACTGAGTTTCATATTATTATCATCTGTGTCCGGGATCTTCACTTCTTTAAATATATTTTTCCCCTTAGAAAGCCCAGGTCAGTTTCACCAGCGCTCACTTTCATGTGTCATATTTAGATCACTTTTGAGGACTAGAATGGTGAAAAATAAAGTTAAATAAATGTTGAAATCCTTAATTTCTTTGCAAATAAAATATTTCTCTCTCTCTAGCTGTATGAGCGCGCGCGCACCCACACACACGTGCATGTGTGTACGTGCAGATTGTTAGTTGTCTTCAGGTAAGCTCCGGCTCCTAGTGACCTCATGTACAACAGAATGAAATGTTGGCCAGTTCTGGACCATTTTCATAATCTTTGGTATGCTCCAGCCCATTGTTGCAGCCACTATGTGTTTGGAATTCCTTCCAACCTAGAGGCCCATCTTCCAGCATTCTATTGGACAATATTCACCATCCGTCTGTCAGTTTGTTGTACTGTGGTGGCTTGAGTGTGGCTGTGATGCTGGAAGCTATGCCACCAGTATTTCAAATGCCAGCAGGATCATTCATGGTGAATAAGTTTCAGTGGAGCTTCCAGACTAAGACAGAGTAGGAAGAAAGGCTTGGTGATCTACTTCCAAAAATCAGCCTAGGAAAACCTACTATTTGATATACATACATACATCCTTCTTAAGGAGGTGCTAAGGACTCTGTTGAGGGGCAACAACGCTGAGGGCAGTGGACAGCATTAGTAATGTTAGAGTTTCCTCTCCAGCTGTCCTGAGCTATTTGTGCTCATGAGTCCCTCCTACAGCCTGCGAAGCCTGTGAATCACTTCTCAGAATAAGGCTTTTAAATGTATGAAATGAAATACATGGGGTTATAAAGGAAACCAATCATATTAAAATACAATGACAAAAATAAAAAAAACCAAATGGATTATATAGTGACATATATATCAGACCTATCGGTGGGCCTGATAACTGCTGTGACTGTGAAGCAGTGATGAGGATCACTGCAGTTCTCAGATAACTGCAGTAAATGTAATTCTCAGCTGCTAACCTAAAGGCTGGCAGTTCGAACCTACCCAGTGGCTCTGAAGGGAAACGACCTGGGGAACTGCTCCTAGAAAACCCATGGGGCAGTTCTCCTCTGTCACATGGTGTCACTGTGAGTTGAAATCGACTCGATGGCACCTAACAACAAAAACAGCATGAACTCATCTGTGATTTCTATTGTCAACATCACAAGGACTGCTAACATAACATGGGCTGTTGCCTACATGCCAACTGGAAGGAAATGATACGTTTCAGTTAGAGGTTGGTGAAAAGAAAGATGTAATTTTTACCCTTTGAGTTCATGGATCCGACTTCAGAGCTCCTCTCTGCTTGACTTGAGTCCATTTCAGCCCCTTTGCCCCTCCCTTCCCTTCCCTTCCCTCATCCTTCCTCCCCTCCCTCCTCTCCTGTTTTTCTCCTCCTTCTAGAATGTTAGGTCCTGGAAGGTAGGGCCTTTGTCTGCCTGTTTATCACTGTCTCCCCAGCACTAGAATACCCTGGTCTAAAAGAACTACAGGTTGTATTCTTCCTAGTACGATGTCTTAGTCATCCAGTGTGGCTCTAACAGAAATACCACAAATGGATGGCTTTAACAAAGAGAAGTTTATTCTCTCACAGTCTAGTAGGCTACAAGTCCAAATGCAGGGCGTCAGCTCCAGGGGAAGTCTTTGTCTCTCTATTGGCTCTGGAGGAAGGCCCTTGTCATCAGTCTTCCCTTGGTCTGGGAGCATCTCAGTGCAGGAACCTCGGGTCCAAAGGACGCACTCTGCTCCCTCAGCTGCTTTCTTGCTGGTATGGAGTTCCCATGTGTCTCTGCTCGCTTCTGTCTTTTATATCTCAAAAGAGATTGTCTTAAGACGCTATCTAATCTTGTAGATCTCATCAATATAACTGCTGCTAATCCATTAACATCATAGTGATAGGATTTACAACACAGGGAAATCACATCAGATGACAAAATGGTAGACAATCATACAACACTGGGAATCATGACATAGCCAAGTTGACAGATATTTTGGGGGGACACAATTCAATCCATGACATACCAGTACCAGTTGCTGTTAAGTTGACTCCAACTCCTGGTGACCTCACGTGTGTCAGAGTAGAACTGTGCTCTATAGGGTTTTCAGTGGCTGATTTTTCAAAAGTAGATCTCCAGGTCTTTTTTCGGCAGTGCCTCTGGGTGAACTTAAACCTCCAACCTTTTGGTTAGCGGCCAAGTGAGGTAACTATTAGTACCACTGAGGGACTCCTTATACTCTCTCTGGGTATGGCTAACAGTGGGTCGATGTTCTTCTCAAAGACATTATTATTTACACTGAAATAAATGTGTCTCAAGATGATAAAGGGAATCTCACGCCTTGCGGAAGGCAAAGGAGGCAGCTTGAAGCTGTTTGCTTAGAATCACATTGAGTGCTATCTGGATATAAATTTTGTATGGTCCCAAAATATGACGCTGTGACCAGAAGCCGTTCGTGGGTTGCCCCGTGAGAGGCCAAGCATATAGCCAAAGAGAGGTTTCCAGGCCCTTGTCCCTGGCAACAATGACTCAGACCCCTACACCAAAGCTGAGTTAATTAAAGTCCTTTAATCATTTGTGTTGTCACAGAGGTGGAACGAAGGTGATGTCCGATGCAGTGTTGCCGGTAGGCGGGCAGCGGTAAGGTGGGTTGCCGTGGGAACGGTACTTATGGCCAATCAGAGGGCGTTGTTCAGGCCTGCGATCTGAATGGAGCGCTTTCTCTAAAGTCCTCCATGGCTTTGAAAAGCCATCTACTTGAGCATAGCGTCTAGTTGTTGCAACAAATTTAAATAGAATCTGTCAGAGAGAGACGGAGACACAGAGAGAGAGGGAGAACAACACACAGAAACAGTCAGACAAATAGAGAGACAGATACACTCTGGAAAGGCGCATTTCTCTTTAGGCAGATCTGCTTCCAGTGAAGAGAGCAGGCTGACTCCATCTCTCTCTCCCAGCTCCTCCCCTGCTCTGAGTTTGGCACCGGGAGATTTGGCAAAACCAGGCAGAGGGTGAAAGCAGCCTCTAGCCCACGGCATGCCTTGACATTCTCCTCTGTCGACAGAGCGGCTGCATACAGTTGTACAGGTTGTGGACTGTATCAGGAACCAGCCAAAGGTTCAAGGAGGTTGAGCCTACTTGTGCTCCTTGCATTGATCCGTGAGCCCTGAGGAGCACTTGTGTCTACCTGGAGAAAGGGGAGCCTTTTTGTAACGTGGACAAAGGGACCAAACAGGCTGCAGCAGCTGCTGCCTGCCCCCCCAACCCCCACCCCGCCCATTTTCCATTTTGCAGTAAGGAGGATGGACAGGCTCTTAAAAAGAATTTATATGCAACGTAACTTCCCACCGACTACCTCCTTACCTTTGAAGCAGAGCACATAGGCCAGTCCCCCATAAAGTAAACAGAAATGCACTGTGATTTGAAGTCAGTCTCAGGATCTGTGTAAACACATGGAACCCTTCTCAGGTTGATGTGTGGAACCTGTCATTTCTGGAAGTGACAGCTCTGCCTCAGAAGCTCAGTTCGGCCACTCTTCAGCTGATACCTCAGTTTACTCTTCTGTACAATGGGGGAGGGGTAAAAAAGCCATTTTCATAACGAGAATTCTTGTGTAGATTCAAAAAGATAAATTACATGATGGGATTAGTCTGCAGTGTGAATGTGTGTGCACCCAAGACCATCCTGGTATCATGGAGTGGGTCACCTCTACTGCTCATGGCTGAGTGTGTGTGTGCACGTGTGTGTGTGTATGTGCATGTATGTATGCTTGGGATCACCAGGGGTGCAGAACCCTGACATCAGAGTGGGTCACTCCTCCCGCTCATGACTGTGTGTGTGTGTTTGTGCACTTGTGCATATGTTTGTGTATGTGTGTGTGTGCACCTGGGACCACCCTGGGTGCCCACATGGGTCTGCCTTCAGGCTGCGCTCTGGCACCCTCACAGCCGTGCTACAGAGTGCTGCCCAGACACACGAGAAAACCTTGATTTGCTAAAATTCCTGTTCCTCCAGCTGACCTAACCCATGACTCCCGGGAAGGGGTGTTTCCCTTCCTTACATCCTTTCTCCTTGGAAGCAGCCATGATCAGCATACCTGGTCTCCTCCTGCCCCAGGCCAGGCCAGCTACCTCCTAAGGGTGAAAAAGCACAGAGGTAAAACCAGACTCGACACTCCAAATAGCAGGGGCTCAGGGGTGCTCTTGATGCCATGCGAACCTTCAGAACCTGTGCCAAGGCAGGTCAGACAAGCCTAAGTTCAAACCCCATCTGCCAACCATGTGACCTTGGCCAAATGTACCATCCTGGAGCCCTGGCACCTCATTTCTGAAATGTAGAAGAAAGTACCCTCAAAACCTGAGGTCATGGCAGGATTAGAAATGGACGGTGTGGAATTCCTCACACAATTTCGCACCACTGTAGGTACTTCATCAGTGATTGCTGCGTGTTAAAGTGCCGGTTCAACAACACTATCCTGTGAATTATGGCCCTGCTGTGGACAGGAGCCGGCAAATCTTAGAGTCTCAGTTTCCTCTGTGTACAAAGGAAGGATGTGGCTACTGTGAGCTCCAGAGCTATCTGAATCTAGCCTCTGGATGCTTAACCACTGTACTGTGGTGTTAAAGTTAAAAAATACAGATAGTGAAAATCCTCAACAAAATACTAGGGAACAGAATCTAAAAGCATATTAAAAGAGTTCTACACCATGAGCAAGTGGGATATACTCCATGAACGCAGGGATGGTTCAACATTAGAAAATCAATCAATGTAAAACACCACATCAATAGAACAAAGGAAAAGAACTACATGATTATCTCTATGGATGCAGAAAAAGCATATGATGAAAACCCTAAAGATTGGAATGGAAGGGAAATTCCTCAGTATGATTCAGGGCATATATGAAAAGCCAACAGCCAACATTATACTTAATGGAGAAAGACTGAGCTTTCCCCTTGAAATCAGGAATAAGACAAGGGTGCCCACTCTCACCAGTTCTATTCAGTATTGTATTAGAAGTCCTAGCCAGAGTAATAAAATAAGAAAAAGAAATAAAACATATCCAGAATGGAAAAGAAGAAGTAAAATTATCTGTACTCACAGATGATATGATCCTATATATAGAAAATCCCAAAGAGTCCACAAGAAAACTTCTAGAGCTAATAGAAGAATTTAGCAAAGTTGCATAGTACAAGGTCAACAAAAATCAGTTGGGTTTCTATACACCGGCAATGAGAAATCTGAAAGGGAAAGTAGGGAAATAATTCCATTTGCAACAGCATCTAAGAGAATAAAATACCTAGGAAGAAATTTAACCAGGGAAGTGAGGGACTTATACAATGAAAACTAGAAAACACTGCTGAAAGAGATTAAAAAAGACTTAAGTAAATGGAAAGATATTCCATGTTCATGAAACGGAAGAGTTAATATTGTTAAGATGTCAATAGTACCCATAGCTATCTATAGATTCAATGCAAACCTGATCAAAATTTCAACAGCTTTCTTTACAGAAATAGAAAAACCAATCCTCAACTATATATGGAATGGCAAGAGGCCCCAAATAGTTACAGCAATGTTGAAAAAGAAGAACAAAGTAGGAGGACTCACACTTTCTGATTTTAAAACATACTATACAAGTACAGTAAGCAAAACAGCCTGGTACTAGTGTAACAATAGACACATAGGCCAATGAGATAGAATTGAGAGTCCAGAAATAAACCCATACATCTACAGTCAACTGAATCTTGATAAGTGTGCTAAGTCCTTTCTATGGGGAAAGAAAAGTCTCTTCAATAAATGGTGTTGAGAAAAATGGATTTCCACATGCAGAAAAATGAAACAGGACCCATGCCTCACATCATACACAAAAACAAATTCAACATGGATTAAGGACTTAATGTGCAAGCTAAATGTATTAAATTCCTAGAAGAAAATGCAGGGGTAATGCTGTCAGTCCTAGCTTTTAACGATGTATTATCTACTATAATAACAAATGCAAAAACAGCAATAAATGGGACCTCATAAAAATTTAAAAAATTTGTTCATCAAAAGACTTTCCAAAAAAAAAGGACAAGCTACTGACTGGGAGAATATCTGCAGAAACCATACATCCAGTAAAAATCTACTCATTGCTGTCGAGTCGATTCCAACTCATAGCAACCCTATAGGACAGAGTAGAACTGCCCCATAGGGTTTCCAGGGAGTGCCTGGTGGATTCAAACTTCTGACCTTTCGGTTAAAAGCTGTAGCTCCAAACAACTGTGCCACAGGGCTCCAAGATAAGAATCTAATAACCAATATATATATATATAACTTAACAACTTAACAACAAAAAGACAACCAAATCATAAAATGGATAAAGGACTTAAATAGACATTTCACCAAAGAGGACATTCAAATGGCCACTGAACACAGGAAATGATGCTCATCATTAGCCATCGGAGAGAAGCAAATCAAAACCACAATAAGATAGCATTTTACTCCCACTAGGATGGCTAAGATTAAAAAAAAAAAAAAAAGGAATCAAATAAAAAAGTGTAGGTGAGGAGGTGGGGAAATTGGAACACTTATCCATTGCTGGTGAGAATGCAAAATGGTACAGTTGTTGTGGAAAACAGTGTGGCGGCTCCTCAAAAAACTAAAAATAGAACTGCCATATGATCCAGCAATTCCAGTATTAGGTATATACCCAAAAGACTTGAAAGCAGAGACTCATAAGAAACTTGTACACTACTGTTCACTGCAGCATGTTTCACAACAGCCAAAAGGTAGAAACAACCTAAGTGCCCATCAACAGATGAATGGATAAACAAAATGGGGTACATCCACGCAATGGAATACTACTCAGCCAGTAGGAGAAATGAAGTCTTGATACATACTACAGTATGGATGGAGCTGGAAGACATTATGCTGAGCAAAATAAGCCGATCAAAATAAGAGAAATATTGTGTGACCTCACTTACATAGAAACACAAGAAAAGGCAAATGTACAAAGACCAAAGTTTATTAGTGGTTACAAGTATCGGGAGGGAGGGGGAAAAGGGAGGTTGACAGTGGAATGGAAAAATCACATTCATGAAGGGTTGGGTTGCACAGCTGATTATTGTAACTGCTGTCAGTAAGTTGTACACCTGTAAAAAGTTGAACTGGCAACAGTTGTAAGATAGATACATTTCCAACAATGACAAAAAACAAACAAACAAATAACAGTAGCTATTGAGGTTGTTTATGTACATCCAAACACTTCATGGTATTTGGTTCCTTGGTTTGGAGGTTTAGGGTCATGGTTTCACGGGAAATCCCAGTTAATTGGCCTAATAATGTGTTTAGTGCTTCTGTTCTATCTCCTAGTTCGTTGCATAGTGTGTGGGGTCTTAAAAGCTTGCAAGCAGCCATCCAAGGCACAACAATTGGTCTCTATTCACCTGGAGCAACAGAGGAAAAAGGAGAGTCAGAAATAGGAGGAGAATATGAAATTTCTGGCTAATTGCCTTCATAAACAACTGCCTCCTTTGCAATGAGACCAGAAGAACTGGATGGTGCCTGGCTACCATTACTGAACATTTTGATCAAACATTCCATAGAAGAATCCTGATCAAAAGGGGGAAATGCAGAACAGAAATTTACAGAGCTGCAGAGGGTAGGTAGATGAACCCCTGAAACTATTGCCCTGAGATAATCTTTACACTTAAACCAAAAATATTCCCTGAAATCTTAAAACTGAACAATAGCTTAGCTTAACTAGTAAAACAGATCTGCCTTAGGCTGTGTCTGCCCAGTCCACCCTCAACCAGTCGCCAATCCAGTGTATAATGAAATAGGCTTGTCCTGCCTGTTGTGCCCTGCCCACCCAGACAAGGTGGTGAGAGCTATCGTGCCCACTGACAAGCAAGCAGCAGATCACACCTGGCCTGCCTGCCCTGACATATCAAATCAAAACAAAGAAGCAGGATGAAAAAAATGAGCATGCAATCAATAAATAAAGGAAATAACACCTTAGTATCGCAGAGACAGCAGACAATATTAAAACATATAAAAAAGTAGGACAAGATGGCTCCAGCAAGCGACCAAAATAAGCAATCAGATGACCTTCTGGTAAAACAAAAGGCAGTGGACTACCTGATGTGGAATTCAAAAGACTAATATTTAGGGCTTTCCAAGAGATTAAGAAAGAGATCGAGGTAAACACAGACAAAACCAAGGAACAAATAAACAAAATCATGGCAAACACAGACAAAACCAAAGAAAATATAGCCAAAATGAAGAAAACATAGACAAAGCAATAGAAGAATTTAGGAAAATAATACAAGAACAAAATGTAAAAAATAAAGAAAACAATTAGAAATCATTCAAGAACAGCAACTAGAAATCCAAGAGATAAACAACAAAATTTCAGAAATCAACAACTCAGTAGAAGGTTTCAGGAGCAAATTTGAAACAATGGAAGACAGAATCAGTGAGAATGAAGACAAATCCATGGATGCCACTTTGTTTGAGGAAAAAACAGAGAAAACAATGATAAAAAATGAACAAAACCTGAGAATTATGTGGGACACAATCAAGTGCAAAAATTTGCACATGATCAGAGTTCCAGAACAGGGGAAGAAAACAGAAAGCACAAAGAAGATTGCTGAAGATTTGCTGGCAGAAAAACTGCCCAAATATCAAGAGAGATGAAGAGCTGACCATCCAAGAAGCTCAACGAACCTCGTATAGGATAGACTACAAAAGAAAGTCACCAAGACATACCATAATTACACTTGCCAAAACCAAAGACAAAGAAAGAATCCGGACAGCAGCTCGAGAAAAAAGAAAAGTTACTTAGAGAGGGGAAATAATAAGACTAAGCTCTGACTACTTGATAGAAACTGTGCAGGCAAGAAGGCAAGGGGATGACATACATAAAATCTTGAAAGAAGAAAACCAAGAATAATATATTCTGCAAAACTGTCTCTCAGATACAATGGTGAAATTAGAACATTTCCAAGTAAACAGAAATTAAGGGAATTCTTCAAAACCAAATTTACAAGAAATATTAAAGGGAGTCCTTCAATTAGAGAACCAACAACATCAGACAACAACCAGAGTTAGGACATAGGAGAGCATCAGTCAGATACCAACCTTGGTAAAGAACTCTCAATAATAAAACAAAGCTAAAAGACTTCAAACAAGGAAACAGAGACATCAATCTGTAAATAACAATAATGTCAAAACAATAAAAACAACCATAAAAGACAAGGAAGGACATTATAGAATGATTAAAGGGACAATCCACCAAGAACATATAACCTTAATAAATATCTATACGCTCAGTGACAGGGATTCAAAATGAATAAAACAAACTCTAACAGTACTGAAAAGAGAAATCAACAGTTCCGCAATAATAGTAGAAGACTTGAACACACCACTCTCGATAAAGGACAGAACTTCTAGAAAGAAACTCAGCAAAGATACAGAAAATCTAGATGCCACAATCAACCAACTTGACCTTACAGACATATATAGAACACTCCACCCAACAGCAGCAAAGTACACATCATTTCCCAACACACATGGAACATTCTCCAGAACAGAACACATTTTAGGCCACAAAGCAACCCTCTATAATATCCAAAGCATTGAGATAATACAAATCACCTTTTCTGATCACAACCCCATAAAGGTAGAAATCAATAACAAGGAGAACAAGGAAAAAATCAAAAACATGGAAACTGGGTAATAGAAGAAATCAAAGACGGAATAAAAAAATTCCTAGAATCAAATGAGAATGAAAACACATCATACAAAAAGCTTTGGGACACAGCAAAAGCAGTGCTCAGAGGTTAATTTACAGCAATAGATGCCCACATCAAAAAAAGAAGAAAAGGAAAAAATCAAAGTGTTAGCCCTACATTTTGAACAAATAGAAGGAGAACAGCAAGAGAAGCCCACAGCCACCAGAAGAAATGAAATAATGAAGATCAGAGCAGCTAATAGACACATGAGGATATGCCATTAGCAAGATGCAAATCAAAAGCTGAGTGAAATAAGTCAATCACAAAAGGACAAATATTGTATGAGACCACTATTATAAAAACTCAAGAAAAGGTTTATATACAGAAAAAAATCTTTGATGATTCAAGGGAGGAGAGTGGTGGGGAGGGGAAACCACTAACTAGACAGTAGACAAGTGTTAACTTTGGTGAAGGAAAAGAACACCCAGTATAGGGGAAGTCAGCACAACTTGACCAAGGCAAAGTCATAGAAGCTTCCTAGACACATCCAAACACCTTGAGGGACTGAGTTACTTGGGCTGAGGGCTGGGGACTGTGGTCTCGGGGAACATCTAGCTCGATTGGCATAACATAGTTCATAAAGAAAATGTTCTACATCTAACTTTGGTGAGTAGCGTCTGGGGTCTTAAAAGCTTGTGAACAGCCATCTAAGATACAGCTATTTGTCCCATCCCATCTGGAGCAAAGGAGAATGAAGAAACCCCAAGATACAAAGAAAATATTAGTCCAAAGGACTAATGGACCACATGAACCACAGCCTCCACCAGGCTGAGCCCAGAAGAACTAGATGGTGCCCAGCTACCACCATTGACCACTCTGACAGGGATCACAACAGAGGGTCCCGGACAAAGCAGGAGAAAAATGTAGAACAAAATTAGAATTCACCAGAAAAGACCAGACTTCTGCTCTGAGAGACTGGAAGAACCCCTGAGACAGTGGCCCCCAGACACTCTGCTAACTCAGAACTGAAGCCACTCCCAAAGTCCACCTTTCAGCCAAAGATTAGACAGGCCGAGAAAACAAACAGTAACACAAGTGAAGAATGTTGTTCTTAGGTCAGCCAAGTATATGAGACCAAACAGGCAATACCTGCCCAAAAGCAAAGACTAGAAGGCAGGAAGGGACAGGAAACCTGGACAAATGGACATGCAGAACGCAGGGTGTAAGTGGAAAGGGGGAGAGTGCTGACACATTGTGGGGATTGCAACCAATGTTACAAAACAAAACGACTTGTGTATACATTTTTGAATGAGAAACTAATTTACCTGTAAACTGTAAACTTTCACCAAAAACACAATTAAAAAAAAAAGTGCGCCTTGAGCATTATGCTCTTTTAAGAACTATCTGTATGGGATCGAATTGATAACAGCAACTGGAAAGATTATACAGGAACCTTAGGGGGCAGTGAGTTTATGTTAATGGGGGAGGACCAACTTACAAAAGGAGGGTGAGAATGGTTATACAACTCAAACAATGTAATCAATGTCACTAAATTGTACATGTAGAAACTATTGAATTGGTGTATGTTTTGCTGTGTATATTCTCAACAACAGCAAAATAAATAAAATTATAAAAAATAAAAATATGGGTAGTATAATAGTATTTGAGGAATTGGTGGTTCGGTGGCAGAATTCTTTCCTTCCACGTGGGAGACCCGGGTTTGATTCCTGACCAACGCACCTCATGTGCAGCCACCACTCATCTGTCAGTGGAAGTTTGCAGGTTGCTGTGATGCTGAACAGATTTCAGCAGAGCTTCCAGACTAAGATGGACTTAGGAAGAAAGGCCTGGCAATCTTCTTCCAAAAATCAGCCAATGAAAACCCTATAGATTACAATGGTCTGATTTGACACCAATCATGGGAATGGCACAGGACCGGGCAGTGTTTAGTTAGTTAGTTGTGTATGGGGTCACCGCAAGTTGGGGACTGACTTGACGGCAAGTAACAACAGCAAGATAAGACAATGGAGGTGATGTGATAGTGAAGGTGGAGGAGGCATACTTTAGAGGGAGTGGTGAGGAAAGATTCTCCCGAGAACCAGACCTGTGAAGACCTGGGGTACATCATTCCAGTCACAGTAAGAGACAATTGCAAAGACCCCGGGTGGGAAGCAGCCAGGTGTATGCGAAGACGTGAGAGAAGACCACGTGACAGTGGCCAAGACGAGGTTCGGGGAGGGTGGTGGACTTGTTGGCCCAGTTAAAAGTTTGCATTTGACTCAAATGCAATGAAAGACAGTGATGGGAGATGAGGGGGTTAAACAAGGCAACTGCAAGATTGGACTCAAGGTTATACAAGACCACTGTTTGCTACTACATTGAAAATGAGTTGTATGAGGGCAAGAATATTAACAGAGAAACCACAGCTTAGGAGGCTATTTCGTGGTTTGTGTGAGATGGTGCTGGCTTGGAAAGGAGGTAGAAGTCCCTGGGTGCTGCAAACGGTTAACGTGCTCAGCTGCTAATCGAATGGTTGGAGGTTCGAGTTCTTAGAGAGGTGCTTTAGAAGAAAGGCCTGGTGATCTACTTCTAAAAAATCAGCCATAGAAAATCTACAAAGCACAGTTCTACTCTGACACGCACGGGGCACCATGAGTTGGGGTCAACTGGATGGCAACTAGTTTGAAAAGGGAATGAGAATTGACATGGGAGAGGTAGAGGAAAAGTCTTTCAAGCACTGGATACTCATGATGGTCTGAATTTGTATTTCCTTGATTGCAATCGAGATTTACTATCTCCTTATATGTTTTTTTTTTTTTATTGTACTTCAGGTGAAGGCTTACAGAACAAATAGTTTCTCATGAAACAGTAGTATACATATTGTTTTATGACATTGGTTAACAACCCCACAACATGTCAACCCTCTAACTTCTCAACCTTTTTTTTTTTTTTGGTGAAAATACACATAGCCAAAGACACCATTTCAAAAATTTCTACATGCACAGTTCAGTGACACTGACTACGCTCTTCCAATTGTGCTGTTATTCTCACTTAAGATGAAGGCTTACAGAACAAAATAGTTTCTCATTTACCAGTTACTACACATGTTGCCCTATGACAATGGTTAACAATCTCACAACACATCAACAATATCCTTACTCAACCTTGGGTTCCCTATCACCAGCTTCCTTGTCCTCTTCTGCTTTCTGGCCCTTGTCACTGGACTCCTGTACCTCGTTAGTCTCATTTGGTTTTACGGTATCTCCTTCTATGTTTATTGGAGCCCTGGTGTGGCCAGTAGTTAAGTGTTTGTCTGCTAACCAAAGGGTCGGCAGTTTGAATCTACCAGCCGCCGCTTGGAAACCCTATGGGCAGTTCTACTCTGTCCTATAGGGTTGCTATGAGTCGGAATCGACTCGATGACAACGGGTTATATATTTATTGCCATATTTTTCATCTTCTCTGAAATGTCAGTATGTGTATTTTGGCCATTTTTAGTTGAGTTGTTTGGAGTTTTCTCATTATTTCATAGGGGTGGGGTCTTTATATAATGCTGATTCTAATCCTTTTTTGTTACGTATATTAAAATCTCTTGGTATCTTTTCGTTTTCTTTAAGGTCTTATGATGAACAAATATCCTTAATTTTAGTATAATCAAATTTGTCACTCTTTCATTTATGCCTTTTGTGACTTGTTTAAAAATATCCTCCCCTATCCACATTAGTAGAAGGTCAGCAAAAAAGAGAAAGACTCTCCACAAGATGGATTGACACGGTGGCTGCAACAATGGGCTCAAGCATAACGATTGTGAGGATGGCGCAGGACCAGGCAGTGTTTCGTTCTGTTGTATATAGTGTTGCTATGAGTCAGAACCGATTCCACAACACCTAACAACAAACCACACAAAGAAGGAACCCTGGTGGCACAGTGGTTAAGTGCTTGGCTGCTAACCAAAAGGTCGGCAGTTTGAACCCATCACCCGCTCCGTGGGAGAAAGATGTGGCAGTCTGCTCCTGCAGAGATTATCACCTTGGAAACCCTATGGGGCAGTTCTACTCTGTTCTGGAGGGTCGTTATTAGCTGGAATCAACTATAAGGCAATGGGACCAACATGAAGATAAATATTAATATTTTTTCTACAACTACTAACTCTCTTCTCTACTGAAAACGTAGCTTTTGGAATTTAAACCACTGAGCTATCATTGTGTGGATAGTGTGAGGAGAGGATCCACCTTTATTCCTTCCATATGGAAAAGAATTTTTTTCCAGCTAAATTTATTGAGTCATCTCTGTTTTCTTCACTTATAGATTGCCAGGTGGGAGTGCACATGGAGAAGTGTGTCACTCTCTTGTAAAGCTGAACACTCACAAGAGGCACATAACAAGAGGAACTCCTGCCCACGTATACCAGGAGCACGCAGAACAATGTTTATAAAGAGCACGGTTAGTCATAGCAAAAACCCACCCAAGAGGACAGTGGATATACAAATTGTGGCACATCCAATAACGGACTATGATATGGCAGTAAAAGGGATTTGCTACAACTATCTGTGACCGTATGAACACATCTTAGCAACGTAACACTGAGTGAAGAAAATGAATCCCAGAAAACTGCATTCAACATGACAACCTTTTAGAAAAATTTAAAAAAAAAACTCTATATTCTAGCAACACATGTATATACTAATACTACATTATTTCTAACAAAATAAAAAGCAAGGCTAACCACAGGTTCAGGATAAGTGGCGCTTCTAAAGGGAGGGACACACATTAGCAGGCGTGGATTATTGCTAATGTGCTGGTCCTCCTGTTGCTGGTGGACTCCCTTGAGTTTATTAGAATACTGCACATACCTATCTGCATATGCCAAGGAAGACAGCCTGAAAATCTATTTCTGTGAACCTGATACAGGAGAAAGAGAGCCAGATAGAGAGAGGGAGAGAGAGAGACAGAGACACAGAGAGAGAGACAGAGAGAGGGGAGGGGCGGGAGGGAGGGAGACAGAGAGAAAGAGATAGACCAGGATAGAGAGAGACAGACAGACAGAGGTGTGTCCAGCCTTTCAGGAAGGACCTGTGTCCAACCTGTCTTCCGAGGAAGGGAGAGCTGCCAGTTTTCACAGTTGTCGGGTACGACCATCAATGAAGGGTAATGTGTCCTAAGTAACGTTGAAGGACTAGTCCCTGAAGCTGTTCATTTAATTGGGTACCAGGAGGACAGAAGAAGCAGCTCAAAGGTTTTCGCTGGGTTTTTAAACACATATGATTTACAAAATATCTTTTTATGGCAATATGACCCAACACTACTTTCACCTTTCAGATGAAAGAACCCCCGTCAAGTACAGGAAACACCTTCCTGGAACCCACACACCTGTGCACCTGGCTGGCACCCTGCACCCTGCTTTTGGTAAGTCCCCTCATTTCATCCTGACAACAACCCCATAAAAGCCCAGTATGCCCTGGCTGAACGGCACCACCCTTTCACTGATCTCCACCTTGACTTGTATTGTGGAGAAGATCTTCAAAATTCCTTCTTGTGGACATTGAGCACTGCTGTGCTCTATAACACAGTGAGTTATCCTGATGGCATAGTGGTTAAAATGCTTGGCTGCTAATTGAAAGGTCAGCGGTTCAAACCGACCAGCCACTCTGCAGGAGAAAAATGAGACAGTCTGCTTCTGTAAAGATTACAGCTTTGGAAACTCTATGAGATAGCTCTGTACTGTCCCATAGGGTCACTATGAGTAGGAATCATGGAAATGAGTTTTGTTTTTTGTGACTAAGAGTTCAAATTCCCAACACCAAGTGCTGACGAGGATGCCAGAACTCTCCTCTCTGTGATGGGGTTGTAAAACAGTAGGCATTTAGGAAAACCAGTCTGGCAGTTTCCTATAAACATGCAATTGCATGACCCAGTGATTCACTCCAAGAAATCATTTGCCCACAAGAAATGAAAACATGTGTTCACAAAAAGACTTGTCCAAGAATGTTCATTGAAGCTTTATTCATGAAAGCCAAAAACTGGAGACAGCCAGGAGTCCATCCATAGACAAATGGATAAACAAATTGCGGAATATTCAAACCACGGATGAATGAAAAGGAACAACTATGATATACAGGACAACATACTACATGATTCAGCTTATATGATATTCAAGAACAGGCAAACTAATTGACAGGAATAGAAATTAGAACAGCAGTTGCCTCTGAACAGGAAAGGGGCAGGAGAGAATTTTCTGGGGCAGTGGATCTTGATTGGGGTGGGGGTTACACAGATGTTTAAATTTATCCAAACTTATTATGCATTTCACTGTATATAAGAATTGATGCATTCAAACTGTGGTGTTGGTGAAGAATATTGAATATACAATGGACTGCCAGAAGATTGAACAAATCAGTCTTAGAAGAAATACAACCAGAATGCTCCTTAGAAGCAAAGATGGCGAGACTTTGGCTCGCCATCTTGGACACGTCATCAGGAAAGACCAATCGCTAGGAAAGGACATCATGTTTGGGAACGTAGAGGGTCAGCAAAAATGAGGGAAACCCTCAGTGAGATGGACTGACACAATAGCTGCAACAATGGACTCAGACATACCATGAAGATGCTGCAGGACCAGGCAATGTTTCGTTCGGTTATACCTAAGGTCGCCATGAGTTGGAGCCAACGGTCTCCACGTGTTGGAATCACCTTGGCAAGTAATAACAACAACAACAAAATTGTACCTCGTTAAAATTTTTTCTCTTTTGTTTGGGGGCTGAAGACTCACAGGAGGCCAGAAATAAGACCAGACTTAACCCAGTAATCTCTATTTCCCTAGGTACTTGACAGAACTCCCTTCTAGTTGGTTCCCAAACAGTATCCCCAGTCCCTGGAGTTTTTAATTTTCTCCCCTAACTTTCCATTCCCTGCTTCTCCCAGACCCTGATAACCATGAATCTTCCTTTATCTCTATGCATTTGCCTAGTCTAGATATTTCACGTAGGTGGGAACGTGCAATATTTACTCTTTGTGTCTGGCTTATTTCACTGAGTATAATGTTTTGAAGGTTCATCCATGTGGTGAAAAGCATGAACAGTGCAGATTCTGAAGTCAGAATGCCTGGGTGTAAATCCTTTCTCTAGTGTATTAGTTTCTTCTGGCTGCTGTACCAATTTACCACAAATTCAGTGGTTTAAGACAGCAGAAATTTATGCTCTCACAGTTCTGGAGGCCAGAAGTTCAAAATCAGCATCACTCAGCCAAAATCAAGATATCGGGAGGGCTGCACTCCCTCCAGAAGCTCTAAGGGAGAATCCTTCCTTGTCTTTTTCAGCTTCTGGTGGCTGCCAGCAGTCCTTGCGTTCCTTGGCTTGTCGCCCCTTCGTTCATCTTAAAAGCCAGCTGTCTCCCCTCTGTCTGTCTGTCCGTGTCTCTTCTCTTATAAAGACAGCACTCAGATGGGATTAGGCTCCACCCTACCTCAGCATGACTGAAGACATCTTCAAAGACCCGAATTCCAAACAGGGTCACGTTCACAGGTACCGGGGATTAGGACTTCAACATTTCTCTTTGGGGAACACAGTACACACCACCATCCCATGTTTGTATAAACCAGTGATTCTCAACTGTGGAATCTGGACCAGCAGCATCAGCTGGAGAGCATGTCAGACATGCAGATTCACAGGCCCCACCCAGACCTACTGACTTAGAAACTCTCAGGGATTAATCCAGTATTGGGGGTTTTAATAGGCCTGCCAGATGATTCTGATCCTCATTGAATGTTTAAGAACCACTGCTAGAAATCATGCTTAGCTGACTTTTAACTGCTGGCCCGGCAGAGACTCTGGATAGAGAACAAGACCGTAAGGAGAATCCGTGTGTGATCTTTGGAGCAAGGAGAACTTAGCTAAGGTCGCAGCTCAGATACACTGGATCTGTAGAAAGGGGAACGTTGTCCCTACCCTCATACTGCTGGGCGGGGTGGAGCAGATGGAAGGAGACATTTTATGTAAGTCTCCCAGCTGGGTGCCTGAGATGCATTCTTGTTGTTAGCTGCCATCAGGTAGGCCCCCAACTCATAGCAACCTTCTGCGCAACAGAACCAAATACTGCCCAGTCCTGCGCCATCCCCTTGATTGGTTGTGGATCGGACCATTGTGATCCATAAGGTTTTCATTGACTGATTTTCAGCAGATTGTCAGGTCTTTCTTCCTAGTCTGTCTTAGTCTGGAAGCTCTGCTGAAACCTGTTCAGCATCACAGTAGCATGCAAGCCTCCCCTGATAGCTGACTGGTGGCTGCCCATGAGGGGCATTGGCTGGAATCAAACCCAGATCTCCACTTGGAAGGCGAGAATTCTATCACTGAACCACTGAGCTGCATTAGATGCCCAATTAAAATCCGTCTTTCTTTCCTCAGCCAGCCTCCTTTAGACAACTTTATGGTGTGATTTTGTTTTTGTTTTGTATCCTTGAACGTGCTCCATCCCGCTTTAAGAGAACTGGGGAAGCAGGGGCTGGGGCGGGGGTGGGGGCGGGGACTGGAGAAAGGCAGTATCCCAATTTTTTCCCCTTGGGTACTAGTCATATCCCAAGAGGCCCTTGGTGTTTCTCTTTCTCAACTCTGCAGCTTAAATCAGGTTTACGAAACCTTGAAAGCAGCAATGAGAAGCAGAAGAGATATATGAAGAACAGAGCCAGAGCTTAGCATTTGAGTTAAAATGACCAAAAGGGACATTTTATGGCCTAACTTGGCACTTATCTAGCAGTGCTATGAATTATGGGAGTCCCTGGGTGGCGCAAACCATTAAGTGCTTAGCTACTGACTGAAAGGTTGGCGGTTTGAACCCACCCAGAGGCACCTCAGATAAAGGCCTGGTGATGTACTTCTCTAAGGTCACAGCCGTGAAAACCCTATGGAGCACAGTTCTACTCTGTACACATGGGTCACCATCAGAATAACTCGGCAGCTACTGGTTTACTGGTGGATAAAAATGGTGGTAGGGCCCTGGGTGGCACAGATGATTTGTGCTCAATGTGGTGGCCCAGTGGTTAAGAGTTCAGCTGCTAAACAAAATGTTGGCAGTTCGAATCCACCAGCTGCTCCTTGGAAACCCTGTGGGGCAGTTCTACTCTTTCCTATAGGGTCACTATGAGTTGGAATCGATTTAACCACAATGGATTTGTAGTAAGCTAAATGTTGGTGGTTTGAACCCACCCAGAGGTGCCATGGAAGCAAGTCCTGGTGATCTGCTTCTGTAAAGATTCCAAAACCCATTGCCATCTGGTCAATTGCAACTTGTAGCCACCCTGTAGGGCAGAGTAGAGCTCTAGGCTGAAGTCTTACGGAAGGTGACTGCCACATCTTTTTCTCGTGGAGAGGTTGGAGGGTTCGAAATAGTGACCTTTCAGTTAGCAGCCGAGCGCTTTATCCACTGGGCCGCCAGCCAAGAAAAAACTTTGTGGAGCAGTTCTGCTCTGTAACACGTGAGGTCGCCATAAGTCAGAACTGACTCGACAGCAACGAGTTTCTGAAGGTAGCTCTGAATGGTGGGGCTGTTTGAGCCCAGCTGGACCTATAGTGCCAGCAGGTGGACCACAGGCTTACTAAGACCACAGGCTCTGAGATAGTGAGGTGTCCTGGAAAGCATTTGTTCTCCGAGGAGGCTTACTTCACTCTGGGGCAATCAGCTGCCCTTCCAGACCCTTAAAAGGCAGTGCAGTTTCTCAGGTCCTTCAAAATAGAGAAAATGAGGAATTGTCTTACATTGTTTTTCTGGAGCCGGCCATTGCCTATTTAGCTTTCTTTCATTGTCGAGAGAAAAAGGAGTAGCAGCAACTTAGATCTTTATGTTTTTTTTTGTTTTTTTTTTTTTGCCTAAAGGCAATTTAATAAAATGAGAAGTGGGTGGGAGCACTGATGAGGGTGGTCTGAAAAGAAATGCCTTAACTGTCTCTACATCTGGACGGAATGTTCTGGAAGGAAGTCGTATATGTTTAATGATGTGTTTGTTAGTGTTCAAGTTCTCGGCGACTCTTTGGGAGTCATTTATTTAAAAGCATGCTTATAGGGGAAAAAATCTGTTAGGTGGCATAGAGGGGTGGGGGGAAGAAAATTAGCTAATCCAAATCCCCACAGACGCCCACATACTGCTACACTTTGGGTACAGTGACAGAGACGTGGGTGACCTCACTTCTCTTAGCAATACGCTGCACAACCTCAGAAGGATGGTTGGGGTCTGGTCTTGATGTTTTTCAAATGTCTGACTGCTTTAACACTGTTTATTGTTTCTGTCAAGAGGATGGGTGAATGCTGCCTCAAGGTATAATCCTTATCCTCGATTTCGCTATTTGAAATTTATCCCTTTCATCAGAAGCTTTTTTGGTTGTCTTCAAAAATATAAACACCCTTTGGAAAATATTCTGGAAAGGCCTTGTAAGAGCAACAGAGAGTCTAACACCCCACTTTCTCTTGGAGCACCTTCTGGTCTGTAGACTCCCAAGTTAGGTTGTGGCCCGTGACTCAGCCACTCTGGCCACTGCTGATGGAACCTGCCCATAGGCTGGCCCCTGGCTAATCAAGTGGCTTCGTGTGACACCTCTGCCTTGAGGGGTGCAGTATGCTGAGTAATATCCTCCCCTCAAGATGTCTAAATCCTAATCCCTGGGATTTGTGAATGTTTCCTTAAATGGCAAAAGGACTTTGCAGAAGGGATTAGCTTGGATTATCCAGGTGGGCCAAATAAAATCACAAGGGTCTTTATATAAGGGAGGCAGGACGATCTGACAGAGTAAAAAGCAATGGGACACCAGACCAAAGATTGGAGTAACAAGGCCACAAGCCAAAGGATGCTGGCAGTCATTCAAAGCTGGAAGAGGTAAGGCAGGAATTCTCCCCTGGAGCATCCAGAAGGAGCTAGCCCTGCCAACACTTCCATTTTAGTCATAAGACTCATGTTAGACATCTGACCTCCAGACGGTAAGAGAAAAATTGGTGCTTATTATGGATTGTGTCCCCCTAAAATATATATTGAAATCCTAACCCCTAGTATCTGTGAATGTGACCTTGTTTGGAAATAGGATCTTATAAGATGGAGTTAGGAGCCCTCGTGGTGCGGGGATTAAAGCGCTTGGCTGCTAACTGAAAGGTCAGTGATTCAAACCCACCAGTCACTCTAGAGGAGAAAGATGTGGCAGTCTGCGTCCATAAAGATTACAGCCTTGGAAACTCTGTGGGGGAAGATCTACTCCGTCCTATAGGGTGCTTTGAGTAGGAATCAACTCAATGGCAATGGGTTTGATTTTTTTGTTTTTTTTTTTTTGGAGATAGAATAGGGTGGGTCCTAATCCTATTTGAATGGTGTCTTGTAAAAGGGGAGAACAGATCAACACATGGCTATGTGATGATGGAGAGAGATGCAGCTACAAGCCAAGGAATGCCAGGAGCCACCAGTAGCTAGGAGACAGGCATAGAACAGACTGTTCCTCAGAGCCCTCAGAAGGAATCGACATGACCGATACCCTAATTTGAACTTCTAGCCTCCAGAACTGTGAGACAAGAAATTTCTATTCTCATAAGCCACCCACTTTGTAGGATTTTGTTATGGTGCCCTAGGAAGCTAAGACTTTACTGTCCACCACCCATCTGTCAGTTTTTCATACTGTGGTGGCTTGTGTGTTTCTATGATACTGGAATCTATGCCTCCAGTATCTCAAATACCAGCAGCATCACCCATGGTGGACAGGTTTCGGTGAAGCTTCCAGATTAAGACAGACTAGGAAGAAAGACCTGGTGATCTAATTCTGAACATTAGCCAATGAAAACCCTATGAATCACGACAGAATACTGTCCAATGTAGTGCTGGAAGATGAGCTCCCTAGGTTGGAAGTCACTCAAACGACAAAATGGCCACAACAATCGACTCGAGCATACCAACTATTGTGAAGATGGTGCAGGGCCAAGCTGTAGGTTAGTAGCCAAGTGCAAACCATTTGCAGCACCTTACTGGGTAGAGGACCCCTGGTGTCACAGTGGTTAAGCACTCGGCAGCTAACCAGAAGTTCTGCGGTTCAAATCCACCATCTGCTCCTCAGGAGAAAGATGTGACAGTCTGCTTCTTTAAAGATTTACATCCTCGATACACAATTGGTCTCTTCCAACTGGTCCAAAGACTCAAGGAAACAATTAGTCCAAAGGACTAGTGGACCTCATGAACCATGGCTTCCACTAGCCTGAGACCAGAAGAACTAAATGGTCCCTGGCTACCGCTACTGACTGCTCTGACTGATACCACAACAGTAGGTCACGGGCAGAGTGGGAGAGAAATGTAGAACAAAATTCAAACTCATAAATAAGACAAGACTTACCGGTCTGATAGAGATTAGTGGAACCCCCAAGACTATGGCCCTTAGATACCCTGCAAACTTGGAACTGAAATCACTCCTGGAGATCACGTTGTAGCCATACAATAGATAGGCCTATAAAATGAACACTAACACCAATGAGGAACGTACGCCTCAGAACAATCAACTATACGAGACCTAAAGGGCAGCATTTGCCCAAAAGCAAAGTTCAGAAGGACAGTAGGGGCAGGAAAGCTGCACAAATGGACATGGGGAAACCACGGAGGAAGGGGGGAGAGTGCTGACACATTCAGGGTTTGTAACCAATGTCATGCCAGAAGCTGTGTCTAAATTGTTGAATGGGAAACGAGTTTGCTCTGTAAACTTTCACCAAAACCACAATAAAATGTTCAAAAAAAAAAAAAAAAAGATTTACAACCTTGGAAACCCAATGAGGCAGTTCTACCCTGTCGTGTAGGGTTGCTATGCGTTGGAATCGACTCAACGGTGACAAGTTTGGTACTGAGTATAAAAGGGGGAAAATTCCAAAGTGAAAACACTAAAGATATTAATAGGAGAAATAGTGTGCTGGGTTGGGGGAGACGGTGTATGGGAACTCTCTATACTTTGTGCACAGTTTTTATGTAAGTCTAAAATTGCTTGAAGAAATAAAGTCTATATAAAAGAAAAAAAAGTGAAAGCACATGACTTCAGGAAGTCCTGACACCTTTAAATCTTGCCCATGGGAAGGAGCCAGCTGGAAGTGTTCTAGCTTCCAGAAGCTCCGAGCAGCCCCAGAGCTGAGGGTGGTCTGTCTGTCCATGTTTACGACTCTGGCCCACTCTGGAGCTTTTTCTCCTGATTCAGAGCAAACCACACTTAGCTGTCATGATGCATCAGGCCCTCTGCCAAAAAGCCAGCCCAGGAGACTGATAACCCACCCTAGACAGAAATAGAAACTCACTTTTTTTCCAGTGCATGACAGAATGGTGAGTTATTTAAAAAACTAACTTTATTAGAGGCCGTTTTATTCTGGAACAAAATCCTCTCTAGAATTCTCTCTAGGATCGTCTTCCTTTTCATTTATGCAATGCATGTGTCTCAACCTCGCCATGACTGACATTTTGGATGGGACCATTCCCTGTTGGGGGGCCATCCTATACATTGTAGGATGTTTAGCAGAGTCCTGGCCTTTTCCCATTAGATGCCAGTAGCACCCCCCTCCCAGTTGTGACAACTAAAAACGTCTCCAGCGTCGCAGATGTTCCCTGGGAAAACAATTTCCCCTGATGGAGAACCAGTAATCTAACTGAACAGTAGAGAAAAATGATGTGCGTCTCACTGGTTTTGCTCCTCTAGAGAATCCAAACTAAGACCCATGGGTGTTTAAATACAATGAATAAAATGTACCAGACAAATCTAGTTAATAAAATTATACTTAACAGGGATTATTTTTGGAATGAGGCAGTGGTGGTTCAGTGGTAGACTTCTCGCCTTCCATGCAGGAAACTCGAGTCCAATTCCCGGCCAATGTACCTCATATGCAGCCACCACCCATCTGTCAGTGGAGGCTTGCGTGTTGCTCTGATGCTGAACTGGTTTCAGCAGAGCTTCCAGACTATGACAGATTAGGAAGAAAGGCCTGGTGATCTACTTCTGAAAATCAGCCAACGAAAACCCTATGGATCACAACCATCTGATCTGCAAGCAATCATGGGGATGACCCAGGACTGGGCAGCAATTTGTTCTGCTGTGCTGGGGGTCACCATGAGTCAGGGGGCCTACTTGAGAGCAGCTAACAACAACAACATTTCTGGAATGTGACAACAGGTCACGCACACGGCTGCCTAGATTTTTAAATGTGTAATTCGGAAATTTGTGGGGCACCTTGGAGGGAAAGCACGAAGATGCATATGGCATGAGCATTTATCACGTCTGCGGTCGTATCAGAGACTTTCAAAAATGAAGTACTCAACAGATCTTTATTCTTGCCGCTTCCTTTTTTTATTTAAAACTTAAGCAACAGAATCCTTGTTTTGAGGACTGCGGCCATTGAGTCCACTTCATTGTTCTTGAATGGGCACACATTAACTCTTATCACAAGCAATGTTGCTTTGAAGGAGTTATTAAAAAATTATCTAACAAAGAAAACCCTTCTTCAAAACTCCACTTGCCACACAGTTAGAAATAAGACGTCTTTAGATTAGGGTTTATTTTATGGCCAAATGGGGGCCATATGACTCCGTCACCGATCGTTAATTCTGCAAGAACAAAGGGATTGCATGTTAATTTACGTCCTGACTACAACGACTTAAACCAAATTTCAGGAGCCATCAAATTTCTACAGTTGAGACTTTTTTCCCAAGAAAGAAGGTCGCACCTGTCCTCTGCCAAGATTGTTCACTGTACGACCGTAAAAAAAAAAAAAAAAAAAAAAAAAATCCACTTATCTCAGTTGGAACCCGGCCAGTTTTATGATGAAGTAGGACTTGGGTCTTTCCGCGAGCTAGATTTGAAGACGGAATACTTGTTTTTTCTGTAGTAGCAGTCTTGGTAAGATCAAAAACAAGCAGGGGAAAGCCTCCAGGCACAGGTATTGCTCAAAGTCTCCTCCCAGAGAAAGTAAGACTTTTTATAACACTAGTTGGTACATGGACAAGACTTAGTCTTAAGACTGTTTTCAGCAATTTACTGAAGAATTTGCCCAACCTCTTTAATCCCATGGAAGAGCAGACGATGAAAGAGACAAGCGCATAGCAAATAATACGTATTCAGATAATACTAAACGTGTAAATAGGAATGTCCTATTCCCTCAAGGTTTTTTTTTTTTTTTTTGTTATTTTTCTGGAAGAATCTTCAGGGTATAAAGCCTACATTTCAAAAATAGAATTTATGAGTCTAATCATATTAACTCAACAGGGTGTATAAATGCCAGAACAGCCTCTATGAGTCATTTCTTGGATTCTGAAAGGAATTGGTTTTAGACAGGAGTTTTCTCTTCTTTGAGATTTGTCTTAAGAAGTGCCAAAACCAAACAGCAAAAAAGAGCAAATGCTTGGAGCTACAGATCTCAAAGCAGCCTTTCAAAATGGCAGCCCTCTGCTAGGTCTTCCCAATCATGTATACTCCCTATTTGATTTAAGAAACCACAGCATTGAGGATGGGGGTGAGCAGTCGTGGAAAAGGGCAGTGTGAGAAAGGAAACCAAAGGGTCTGGGGCCTTTTTAAAAGCCATAATCATTTTTCAAAATAAATCCCAGCTGGTAGCACCAAGTTGATTGTATTGACTTTCAATTCCTAATTCTCTGCCAAAGTCTACATTACCACTACCAGTCGACGTAGAGTTCATTCAGACTCATGGCGACCCCATGTGTGCAGAATAGATTTGCTCCGTACAGTTTTCAAGGCTGTGACCTTTCAGAAGCAGATTGTCAGGCCTTTCTTCCAAAGCACCTCTGGGTGAGTTTGAACCACCAATCTTTCAGTTAGTAGCTGAACACTTAATCATTTGTACCACCTAAGGTCTCCTGTGCCAAAGTCTAGAGCAAGCTTAAATTTAGGGCTCAGGTCAGATGCTTCCAGATTGCATCTTTCTTGCCACTGTGAGAACCAGTTCTGACTGCTGGGTTGGGTGGGGTTTGACCTTCCCGGTCTCTACAGCTCCCACCCCTCCTTTCCTTCCCCAAGTTGTGGGTTTGGACTCACGCCCTCCGTTGAGGAATTCTGGATGCCCTCTTGGAATTCTCTACCCCTTTTTAAACAGCTTTATTGAGATATGTTCTATCGTTATCCATTGGTTACATAAGGCAATAGTGAACTCAAACACACCGACCATCATGAAGATGCACATTTTGTTCTGTTATACATAAGGTCACCATAAGTCAGAGTCGACTCGACTTCAATCAACAACAATAACGTTGAGATATAATTCACATACCATACAATCCACCCTTTTAAGGCATGCAACTCAATGGTTTTCAGTATTTCCAAAGATATGTGCAACCATCACCGCAGTAAATTTTAGAGCATTATCATCACCCCGAAAAAAAAACCCTGTACCCTTTGGCTGTCACCCCTCTACCGTTCCAGTACCCCTAGCCCTAAGCAAGCCCTGTGCAAGCCACTTTCTGTCTCTACAGGTTTGCCTATTCTGGACATTTCATATAAATGAGATCATGTAATATGTGGCCTTCTGTGACTGGCTTCTTTCACATAAAAAAACCCCAAACCAAACCCTTTGCCATCTGGTCAATTCCGACACATACTGACCCTTTCACCTCCCATAATGTTTTCAATGTCAACCATGTTGTGGTATTCATCAGTACTTACTTTTCCTTATGGCTGAATAATATTCCACTGTATGGAACTCCCTTATTTTTAAAGCTCTTGCTGAATTTTCTCATTAGCTCGTCTTTACCCACATCTCATGCCTCAAAAATAAACCTTCTTGTCAAGAATAATCAAGGCCCGTGACCACACAACTGAAAACACTGCAGTGAGTCAGGTCCTCCAGAACCTCGTTTCTCCACTAGTGTATGTTGGTGGCTTCCATTTCTAGGTCTCTGTTTGCCAAGTAGGAACCCTGGTGGCATAGTGGTTAAGAGCTACAGCTACTAACCAAAAGGTCAGTGGTTCAAATCCACCAGGCGCTCCTTGGATACCCTATGGGGTAGTTCTACCCTGTCCTATAGGGTCGCCATGAGTATGAATCAACTCAACTGCACTGGGTTTGGTATTTTTTTTTTGGTTTGCCAAGTGTGCTCCTGGCAATGGTAGTGCCCTCTTTTCTCATGATCAAATACATTTGGTGATCAAATCAGTTTGGAAAATTCTGGATTCACCAATGATAACTATGCATATTTACTGCAGGATTATTCCGATATTTACTATGCATTGGGAATCTCCAGGAGATTGATAAGGTATGGCACATTTTCCAAATGTATTTACCCATCAAACTCTCTTGTCAGGACCTTCTCCTTGGATCAATGTCTTCAGAACACGTGAAGGAAAACCCTAATTTGGATGCCTGTTAAATACAGCAGTTTAATACAGCGTCCAACACAAAACCGAAAAAAAACCCCACTGCTGTTGAGTCAATTCCTACTCATAGCGACCCCATAGTAGACTCATAGCAGACTGCCACGTTGTTCTCCCACGGAGCTGCTGGTGGTTTCAAGCCATCAACCTTTTGGTTAGAAGCTGATCGCTTTAACCACTGTGCTACCAGGGCTCCTGTACATTGTGGGTAATTAACAGAATATTATTGGTGGAACAGGGACCAAATACTAAATATACCTCTTTCTTTTTCCTACTCCTCTCTCCCTCTGCCTAGTACCCATTCCCCATCCTGTAATGCCAGCTTGGCCTCCTGACCATTGGGGGCAGGAATTCCCAGGAGAGTCAAAACACCAGAACCTGGCCCCTTTTCCGTCCTCTGCAATAGAAAGGAAGCCATGCTTAGGTTCCAGCGCTAAGTCCACATCCAGGGGTTCTGGTGAACTTGCTGAAATCCAATGAATGCACTTTGTTTCCTGCTGATAATTTCTGTCAAAAGCATCTCTACAGGTGACCTTGAGGCCTGCTTTGAAATCAATCTCTAAAGCACAAAAGAATCCTTTTGGCACCTTTTTTCTTCAAGGGACTTAAAACCAAGCATCTGATAAGGGCAGTTGATGATTAAACTGAACAAGCTGAAGCTGGCAGGAGAGCTTTGATTTTTGCTCTGACAAAGGTTCATTGAGCCTGGGCATAAAACAAAAATCTTTTTGTTTTTGGTTCTTGTGTTTGTTTTCGGCTTTTCTGTTGGAGACCTTGATCTAAGTCTTGAATGCACTGAGGTCTTCTGGAAGGTTCTGCAGGCTGGGGCTTCTGCCCTTGGTGCTGACTCCAGGACTCCTGAGGGGTCTAAATGACACTATCACCCCTTGACCACCCTGGGGCGTGCCTGGGTGATGGCATCAGCCAAGGACATTTTTGGAAATGATGTGTGTATGATATAGCTTTCAGTATTGTAATTTCTTATTTTTTAAATTAGAACAGGTTAAAAAAAGATTGGAAGGGGGTGCAGGAGAGGAAGACAGGTATTGTAAAGAAGGTGCTGACCGTGTAAGCCCTGAGCTGCCGGTGCTACCTTTTGATTTTGGTTGGGTTTCGAGGCCCTGGGCAAGATGGGCATATTTATGTTCATATCAAACAGCCTGCATTTACTTCTTATATGAATAACAGCTGTTATCTTCTTTCACTATTTATTCATATGTTTGTTTGCTTCAGAAGTTACCTGGTGCTGGACCAGGCCAGCAGCAGTTCAACGACTCCTGGGGACTTCTGGAGATATAGCTTCCTTCCCCTCACTTGGAAAGATTAGTCCTCTTGCTCCTCCCACTTCTCCCTTTTTTCTTTTCTTCCTTCCTTCTCTTCCTTCCTCCCTTCCTCCCTCCCTCCTGTCCTTCCTTCCTTCTTTCCTTCCTTCCTCTCTTCCTCTTGCCTTTCCCCCATCTCCCCTTCTCTTCTCTTCCCTACCATCCTTATTTCTAACAAAAAGTCCTAGAAAACAAACCTACAAATTTCAATAACCTTACAAGCATCTGATTCATTTAGCTCCAGTAAATAGACTAACCAAATCATCATTTGGTTACTCTAGGTGCATAAAATTTATTCTAGGGGAAAAAAAATTTAGAGACAAAGAGAAGTGTCTACTATGGTCCAGTATTTTGCATAAATCTCACTTAATCTTTACCAGGGAGGGAAGTATCGTTACTAACATCTATTTAACCCACCGCCATCGAGTGACCCCCATAGGATTTCCAAGGCTATAAATCTCTGCAGAAGCAGACTGCCACATCTTTCTCCCACAGAGCCACTGGTAGTTTCAAGCCGCTGAACTTTCAGTTAACACTCAAGTGCTTTAACCACTGTGCCATCAATGCTCCTTATCGTCTGTTTAGAGGGGGAAATCGAGTCTAGTGAGGCTGATTAATGTGCCTGAGGTCTTTAAGCTAGCACATGGCAGAGGAAGAATTCAAACTCATAAGCTATTGATACTACCAAAAAAAACAAAAAACAAACGTAATGCCGTTGAGTCGATTCCGACTCATAGCGACCCTATAGGACAGAGTAGAACTGCCCCATAAGGTTTCCAAGGAGCGCCTGGTGGATTCGAACAGCCGACCTTTTGGTTAACAGCTGAACTCTTAGCAGATGCCAAAGATTTACAATACCCACCACACACCTGATAACAAGGACTATAGCTGACCTGGTGGTGCAAGATATATACTTACATTGCAGCAATAAAGAGTCCACCAAAGCCTACATAGCTCTGACCTAAATATAATTCACCTCGTCAAACTACGGAGCCCTGGTGGCTCAGTGGTTAAGAGCTTGGCGGCTAACCAAAAGGCCAGCAGTTCAAATCCACCACCTGCTCCTTGGAAATCCTATGAGGCAGTTCTACTCCATCCTATAGGGTCGCTATGAGTTGGAATCAACTAGACAGCAAGAGGGTTGGTTTTTGGGTTAATCAGACTATATCCTTAAAAAGGATATGTCTACGATAAGTTCATGCCTAGTTCTGCAAATGTCAATAGCAGCATTTTAAAAATAGATTTAGTTAAAATCCTAGTTTAAAAAAGATTAAAATAGCTAAGATTTCCGATGACGAGCTCAAGGTGAAGTTCTGGACGATTTTCACTCTCTGTTCTGTGGTTGTTCTATAGATGTGTCTAGTTTCGTCTGGTGTTGTGCTTCTTTCTGGCATCAGATTTCTTTATCTTTTCTTTAATGCCTAAACAAGAAAAAGAAATGAGTGTATTTCTCTACACTTTCTATCATGTGCTAAAATAATCATTGAGACGTAAGACAATCAGCTAGCACAAGCTATGAATAAAGAAACCAGTCTAGTGGCTCTTGGCCTTGAGTTAGACAGTTACTCTTTTTCAAAAGATTTTAAATAGACTTTATTTTTTAGAGCAGAAAGTACAGAGTTCCCACTTACCTCCTCTTCCCCGTCACACTGTTTCTCCTATTACTAACATCTTGCATTCCTGGTGGTGCATTTGTTATGACTGATGAACCTCTATTGGTACATTATTATTAACTGAAGTCCAGAGTTTACATGGGGGTTCACTGTATGTGTTGTATAGTCCAGTGGGTTTTGACAAGTACGTAATGTCATATGTCCACCAGCAGGGTATCATACAGAATAGTTTCACTGCACTAAAAATACCCTGTTATTGTTGTTGTTAGGTGCCCTCAAGTCGGTTCCAACTCATAGCAACACTATGCACCACAGAACGAAACACTACCTGGTCCTGCACCATGCTCACAATCATTGTAACACTTGAGCCCATTGTTCCAGCCACTCTGTCAATCTATCTTGTTGAGGGTCTTCCTCTTTTTCGCTGACCCTCTACTTTACCAAGCATGATGTCCTTCTTCAGGGACTGATCCCTCCTGACAACATGTCCATAGTATGTAAGATGTAGTCTTGCCATCCTTCCTTCTAAGGAGCATTCTGGTTGTACTTCTTCATGCATATGATGCAATTGAAAATACCATGGCTTGGGTCAGGCGCACCTTAGTCTTCAAGGTGACATCTTTGCTTTTCAACACTTTAAACACTTCTAAATTTTATACCCTGTGCTCCTCCAATTCATCTCTTCTTCCTCCCCCTGAGGCCTTGGCAACCACTGATTTTTCATTTTCTCTACAGTTTTGCCTTTTCCAGAATGTCATGTAGCTGAAATTATACAGTAGATAGTTTTTTCAAATTGACTTTTTTCACTTAGCAGTATACATTTAAGCTTTCCCCAGATCTTTTCATGGCTTGATAGCTCATTTCTTTTTAGCACTGAATAATACTCCATTGTATAGATGTGTCACAGTTTGTTTATCCAGTCACCTTCTGAAAGGCACCTTAGTTGCTTCTAATTTTTGGCTATTAGGAGTGAACCTGCTATAAAAGTTCATGTGCAGGTTTTTGTGGGGACATATGTTTGACAGTTCCTCTTTTAAACTTCTACCTGGATGTAAGAATATAAAGAGTGATGCGGTCATAGAAAGTGGCCCTATCCAGCAATGCCCTTTTCCATGAACCCTGTAATGAACTATGCAAGTTTCTTCAGTTCCAAAGACCAGGACTTCTGAAGCTAAGTCATGCTGTGTATGACTACTTTTGGGAGAGGATAAATGGTTGCTTCTAAATAGGGGGGTAGACGTGGGGACAGATGGGTCTCAAAAAGTCAGCTCAGGAGGAGCCTTATAGAAAAAAGATACAGAAATGTAGGTCTTTGAAGCTCTTTCATTTGAGGAAACTTTTCTTTTTCATCTCATAATTGCAATCTCCTTGTTGGCAAGGTCACAACAGTGCATGCATGTTCTCTCTGATATAGAAAGACTCATCAACATGATGCACTAGAAAGATCTTGCTGTGGAGTGAGGTGTGTTGATACCGTAAAAATGAATGACTACTATAAATGAAAAATGAATAAACCAAGACCATGCACCTCTCTGTTGTCATCTATCCATAAGGTTTTTGGTAAAGAAAATGAAAATCCTCACAACTAGACCAATAAACAACATCATGATAGATGAAGAAGGAACTGAAGTTGTCAATGATTTCATTCTACTTGGATCAACAATCAACGTTCATGGATGTAGCAGTCAAGAAATCTAACAACATATTTCATTGGGCAAATCTGCTGCAAAAGACCTTTTTAAAGTTTTGAAAAAGCAAAGATGTCACTTACAGGACTAAGGTGTGCCTGACGCAAGCTATGGTCTTTTCAGTCACCTCGTATGCATACGAAAGTTGGATGCATTTGAACTGTGGTGTTGGTGAAGAATATTGAATATGCCATGAACTGCGAGAAGAAGAAATAAATCAATCTTAGAATAAATATAACTTGAATGTGCCTCAGAAGCAAGGATGGTGAGACTTTGACTCATTTACTTTGTAAATGTCAATAGGAAAGAACAATTGCTAGAACAAGACATCATGGTTGATAAAGTAGAGGGTCAACAAAAACAAGGGAATCCCTCAATGAGACAGATTGACACAACAGCCACAACAATGGACTCAAAGCATACCGACAATCATGAAGATGGTACAGGACCGGGTAATGTTTCATTCCGTTATACTTGAGGTCCCCATGAATCGATGCCAACCTGATGGCACCTAGCAACAACTGTTCCTCCCTGAGACTCAGCTTTCCCAGCTCAAGGAAATACTGGCAGAGGAGGCCAGCTGTACTGGCCATAACGCTGGATGTTTTGACCAACCTCCTCCTCACAGCCTCCTGCAGCCCTCAGAGGCTCTGCCCATTCAACTCGGCTCACCCAGGTGGCAGGCAAGAGGCCAGTAGGCCATGTCCGTGTGATGGCAGGACGTCACCTAGAGTTGACATCAAGCCACTAGCCACCAGCCACCCTCTCTTCCTCCTTCTTTAACCCTTCAGCACCTGGAGAGCTGGTCCTGAACTTGTCACCTAATCTGAACTCCGTCCCTGAGAGAGGAGAGGGTTCGTTGGCCAGTTCACCTGGAACAGCCAGCTAGAGCTATCACACCATCTTGGATTTGCTCTGAGCCCTGGGGCGAGATATCCATCTCTCCTTTTTCATCTGTTAACACAGGGAGAAAGATACTTCCCCGCCTACCTCACGAGGAGTAGGGTGGCTTAATTAGTTAATGTTTGTCAAGTTCTTTGAAGATACGAAGCGCTCCATAAAAGCTGGTTCTCATTATGCTGATAACGACAATACCTTATGTTCTCATCTTTCTGGGAGAGAGTGTGGACTTTCATATTTTCTTTTCCTTTCTTTTTTATGGAAGCTTAATGGCCTTGAGTCAGTTAAATAGCTTGTCTCGTTCCGTGGGATGAAACCAGGTGGGAGTGTGTGTGTGTGTGTGTGTGTGTGTACACCTGGAGCTGGAACACAATGGCTGTGGTTGTCCTGGGGGAGGAAATAAATCATTTGTAAGCGAGGGGACAAAGTTCTCACTGTAGGTGATGTGGCTCATCTGGCAGCCCTGAACTTTTGTTCTGAGAACAACACCTACGCTCTGAGGCAGGCTGCCAGAACTGTGCCCGCCCACCCAGGGATCAGTCAAGCCAAGATGAAAGGAATGTGCTTCCAACTGACAAAGGGATTTTTAAATTTCATTTTGGGTAATAGCCTCAAATTGCTGCTTCTCTTCTTCCTGATTTCTGCAAATCTTTCTCAGCGTCCCATCACACCCCCAGGAAAGGGCCAGGTTATAAATGGTGAGGGCTGCTCTGCTGCCTTCTCCTCTTGCTCAGCAGATGGGTGGTTTGACCCTCGCGGTGACTGTTCTCTGCTATCAGAATAATAATTCTCTGCAGTCACCACACCCTGGATTCTGATGAATGAAACCTTGGCATGGTGAAGGCTTGTATCACTTTATGTCTGAGGAATCCAAGGACAGATGAAGCGGGTTTCTAGAGAACAAGACCTTATTGCCCTTTGCGGAAATGTGAAGCTGGTTTTGAAGAGCCACAGAAAGTGTCTCTCCCATTTCCTTCTTTGGCATAGTAGTCAATGGAGGTCTGATTTCCCAGAACCTATAAAAACTAAAGGGTGTTTCATAACGACAGGTGGAAAAACAACAACTCCAGGTGGAGGTGGGGCAGGAGAGGGCCACACAGACACGAGTAGGGGTGCTCAGGAAGGTAGCGGGGGGAACATTTATGCTAAGCCCAGGAGGACATTGCAGAAAGACATTCTAGGTGTAAACTCAAACCTCCTAGCCCGGAGTGGTTGGAGGCTTGGTTGGAGGAGAGGGCTCAATCCTGAGAGTCTTCATTTCTCTGCGTTTCCTTCCTTCTTCACTATCCACGACTGGAAAGACCTGCTGTGGCTTTTTTTTTTTTTAAGACATAATTCACATACCATAATTTTCAGCCTTTAAAGTGTATAATTCAGTGGTTTTTAGTATATTCACAAGCTTGTGCAAGCATTCAGCCAACCAACCAATCAGATGTTGTGGAGTTGACTCTGACTCACGGTGACCCCGTGTGTGTCAGAGTAAAACTGTGTTCCACAGGATTTTTGATGGCTGATGTTTTTTAGAACAGGGCTTTTTTCTGAGACACCTTTGGGTGGACTTGAACCTCCAACCTTTTTGTTAGCAGTCGAGCATGTTTACCATTTGCACCACCCAGCTAGATGTAACCATCCCCACTATCTAATTTCAGAACATTTTCACCACCCCAAAGAGGAACTCTGGATCCATTAGCAGTCATTTCCCATTTCCCCCAACCACTAAACCTGTAAAAACCAAACCAAAACCTGTTGCTGTTGAGTCAACTCCGACTCATAATGACCCTATAGGACAGAGTAGAATTGCCCCTTATGGTTTCCAAGGAGCACTTGGTAGATTTGAACTGCCAACCTTTTGGTTAGCAGCCAAGCTCTTAACCACTACACCACAAGGGTTTCTAAGCACTAACCCCAGGAAAATGCTAATCTACTTTCTGTCTCTATAGATTTGCCTATTGTCTTACTTTACTAGGGCTGCTGTAACAAAAATACCACAACTGAGTGGGTTTAATGAACAGAAATTTATTTCCTCACGATTTAGGAGGCTAGAAGTCCGAATTCAGGGTGCTGACTCTAGGGGAAGGCTCTTTCTGTTCACTCTGAAGGAAAATCCTTGTCTCAGCTCTTTTAGCATTCTTTGGAGATCTTCACATGACAACTATCTTTTACCTATTTGTGCTTGCTTGCTTCTGTACCTAATCTTCTCTTATTATATCTCAAAAGTATTTAGGTTTACTACACACCCTACCTGATATGACCTCATTAACATAACAAAGAACACCCTATTCCCAAAAGGGATTACATCCATAGGTATAGGGTTTAGGATTCACAATACATATTTTAGGGGGACATAATTCAATCTATAACACCTATTCTGGACAATTCACAGAAATAGGATCATTCAGTGTGTGGTCTTTCGTGGCGGGCTTCTTTCTTTCGAGATTCATCCATGTAGTAGTGCTTCATTCTTCTTTATGGCTAAATGAGATTCCATCGTATGGATGTACCACATTTTGTTTATCCATTAGTCAGTTGATGGACCACAGTGGCTTTTAAGTGCTCTTGGCCTAGCCCCTCCTCCTCAAGGGCAGGGTCTCTATTGTCCAAGTTTGAAATCTTCCAGTAGACTTGGTACAACATGCTGATCACTTCCTTGCAGAGCACCCTGGGTGTTGGAATGTCTGGGAGGCAGGACACTTGGTTCTTCCACAGACCAGGCAACTGTGTGGTCTTTCACCCAACTCTTAGCCTCAGCTGGTGTCAGTTTCTTCATCTGTAAAATGAAGGGTTTGAACCAGACGGTATCTCAATTCTCTTACGACTACAACACTTCAAGATATTTCAGCAAAGCAATTAACAAGCAGTTTAGAATTCTTCCCTTTCTTAAAAGATAGATACAAACAAGCTAAGGACTAACCTGGTTAGGTGAATCCATAACTGAAAACTGTTTTTTGAACAATCGTCTAGATCAGTCCACGGGAGGCATTCGTAACAATTTTCCAAATGACGGAAAACTGGAAAGACAGTGAAAGTGTTGAATGACAGGGAAGGAATGATGGACCGAATTAAAAGAACAAATATAACAGAGACAATGTAAAGTCTGGTGCTCTTAGTTGCAAAACCCAACGAATAGCTACTGGCTTAGGGAGACATAGGTTCTTGGGTGGTGTAAACAGTTTGTACTGGACTACTAACTGAAAGGTTGGTAGTTCGAACCCATCCAGAGACACCTCTGAAGTAAGGCCTGACAATCTGTTTCCAAATGTTCACAGCCTTGAAAACCCTATGGAGCAAGTATACTCTGTAACAGATGAGGTCACCATGAGTTGGAATCGACTCGATGGCAACTAACAATAACAACTAGCCTAAACCCTCTGACCCCCTTAAGTGTTGACTTCTTTAAAGCGTTAGAAAACAAAGATGGCACCTTGAGGACTAAGGTTAGCCTGACCCAAGCCATGGTATTTTCAATCACCTCATATGCATGTGAAAGCTAGACAATGAAAAAGGAATAAAAAGAAAAATTGATGCGTTCAAATTGTGGTGTTTTCGAAGAATATTGAATATATCACGGACTACCAGCAGAACAAACAAGTCTGTCTTGGAAGAAATACAGCCAGAGTGCTCCTTGGAAGCAAGGATGGCGAGACTCTGTCTCATGTACTTTGGACATATTATCAGGAGGGACAAGTTCCTGGAGAAGGACATCATGCTTGGTAAAGTAGAGGGTCAGCAAAAAAGAAGGAGACCTTCGATGAGATGGATTGACACAGTGGCTGTAACAGTGGGCTCAAACATAGCAACAATTGTAAGTATGGCACAGGGCCAGTCAAAGTTTCTTTCTGTTATACACTGGGGTTGCTATGAGTCGTAGGCAACTTGACGGCACCTAAAACAACTAACCTAAAGGTTGGCGATTCGAACCCACCTAGTGGCACTGCTAAAGAAAAGACCTGAAGATCTGCTTCCATAAAGATTACAGCCATTTTGGGGGACATCTACGTCAATTGGCATAACAAAGTTTATTAAGAAAATATTCTACATCCCACTTTGGTGAGTGGTATCTGGGGTCTTAAAAGCTTGTGAGCAGATATCTAAGATGCATCAATTGGTCCCAACCCGCTTGGAACAAAGCAGAATGAAGAACACAAAGACACAGGTGAATATTAGCCCAAAAGACAAAAGGACCACATAAACCAGAGACTCCAACAGCCTGAGATCAGAGGAACTAGATGGTGCCCGGCTACCACCAATGACCGCCCTGACAGGGAACACAACAGAGGGTCCCTGATAGAGTGGGAGAAAAGTGTGGAGAAGAACTCAAATTCATCAAAAAGACCAGACTCAGTAGTCTGACTGAGACTGGAGGAATCCCCAAAGCCATGGCCCCCGGACACTCTGTTAACCCAGAACTAAAACAGTTCCTGAAGCCCACTCTTCAGACAAAGAGTAGACTGAACTATAAAACATAAAATAATGCTTGTGAAGAGTGTGCTTTTAGTTCAAGCAGATACACGAGACCAAATGGGAGGTTCCTGTCCAGAGGAGGGATGAGAAGGCAGGAAGGACAGGAACTGGTTGAATGGACACAAGAAACCTGGGGTGGGAAGGGGGAGTGCGCTGTCACATTATAGGGATTGCAACTAATGTCACATAACAATATATGTATAAATTTTTGTATGAGAAATTAACTTGAGCTGTAAACTTTCACCTAAAGCACACACACGCACACAATTACAGCCAAGAAAACCCTATGGAGCAGTTCTATTCTGTAACACATGAGGTCGCCATGAGTTGAAATTAACACAAAGGCAATAGGTTTGGTTTTTTTTTTGGGGGGGGGGGGACATAGTCCGACTGTGTGTGTTTATAAAAGGCTCAGGGTTTTTGTTGACTCTAGAATTCATGACTCACTATTGGGATGAGTCACCCAAATGGCCCATGTGGTTTTAGATTGTATTAATGGGAGTATAGTGGCTGAAAAAATGGAGGTGACATTTGTGTGACTACCTCTAGTGTGGCTGCCACATTCTGAGAGGGTGGTTGGCCAACAAGAACAAGGTCAAAGGAGAATAGATAAGATGGCCAAGTGTCCAAAACTGTCATGAGTTAGGAAGGACAGAAGTGCTGAGGGTTTTAGTCTGCAAGGGGGAAGACTCCAGAGGGCTGTTCACATACGTGAAGAATGGTCTCATGAGAAAGGGGTGTGACTTCTGCCATGTGGACCTGGAGGTTGGCTGGAGTCAAGGGGTGGTTGATGGATTGTTACTCAAGACAAGGAAGAACATGTGGCAGAAAAAGTCACCAGAATTAAGGGTGATGGAAAAATTCAGTAACGGTCAGTGGTGATCGTTGAAAACATGACGAGCATATTTAATGTCACTGAACTGTTCAAATGAAGACTGTTTAAATGACAGAAGTTTTGTTACCTACCTATTTAAAAAAGTCATGGGAAAATGGAGACAAGTCCTGGAGACGTCCATAGAGGCGGGCCATGCTGGGGAGACCAAGTCATGACCTAGGGGATCCCTTTCACCTGTGAGAGTTAATGAACCAGTTTAGACATGCTGAGGGAGGGGGCGGGGCAGGACAGGCTCACAGCAGAGACCTGGGGTTGGAGTTGCCTTCACTGGGTCCTGCCAGTCAAAGAATGGCCAGGAGTGGCCAGGGATGGGAAGTTTAGACTTCATATGCAAATGAATTTTTCTTACCTGAAGCTCCTAGAGGTAAATTACCTTCTGAGGCAATCGTGGATTAATCTGAGGCAATCGGCTATCTCTAAATCCACATAAGCTCTCATTTGAATCAGATAGGATGATTCACAGCAATTTGAATTCACCTTGAAAGCTGGTTTCTTCCTGAAACACCAGACTTGAGGAGAGATCAGGCAGGAGGGCTGGGCTCTGCCTGGAACCTAATAGGCTGGTTGATGGGGTTGCCTTTTGCACCCTAAGAATTTTGAGAGGCGGGAAGGGAGACTGAAGGCTGCTTCCCAGTGCCAGGCCTGAAAACCGTTGCCTTTAGCAGAACTGGTGATTTCTCTCCCAAAGTTGCCTTGGGCGTCCTTGTACAAGCCAAGCATATGGCAGGTTTGAAACTGCCTTGCTCATAACTGCAGATGGCCCATGGTGCTCTCGTAGTCAGTGGCCATTGCTTACAGACCCTCATGGCATCGGGGTTATGGGTGGCCAAACAGTGTACCCCAAGGCCTGGATCTGGCTCTGTAGAGGCCAGTGTTCAAAGGGACGGCGTCCTGAAGTTGTTCAGATGAGACAAGGAGACGTGACACAGGACACCAAGCTCCTCCCTGCCATAACTGATGCAAATAACAGAAGTCCTGGCCAGGACTCAACCAGAGAAAGGAGAGCTTGCTTTAGAAATGTTGTGTGCTGCAGGACCCACAGATAAGATTCGCTTTTGTCCCTTCCGTAAGGCCTACGGCTGCCTGGTCCTTGGGGCACAAGGTACAGAGGGCAGCTGGAGCTCAAGCACTTGGAGAGCAGGAATCACACATTACAAAGTGTTTAGTGCAAAAGGACGCTCTGAACTTAAAAAACAAAAGAACAGGTCCAGAGGAATCAAGCAGCCAACCAATTGCTATGGAATAGACTCCAACTCATGGGGACCCCATATATGTCAGAATAGAATTGTGCCATTGGTTTTCATAGCTGATGTTTCAGAAGTAGATCACCAGGTCTTTCTTCCAAGGTACCTCTGGGTGGACTTGAACCTCTTACCTTTTGGTTAGCAGCCAAGTGCGTTATCCATTTGCACCACATTTTAGTTTAGGGGCTAAATGATCTGCATTATCATCCACATTCTACTTCATTTTTTATGCACAGGCCCTCCAGGTCCCAATGTCAAATGTGGGTCAGTTGCCCGAGGAGACTCCGGAAGTTGCAGAAGCCAGGAGGAGTGCCGTGGCCGCCTTGGAAAGGGTTTTGGCTGGGAGGCTGGCCGCGCCCTTGCTGACGCCGCAGCCCTGGGGCCAGACTGCTGCTGACGTGTACTCACAGGCTGCCTGTTTACTAGGTTGTTTTTGAACAGCTGCACTTCCAGTAAGACCTGAGAACACACTGTGACACCCTCATTTACAGCACCAAACGTGTCGCTCAAGCGGCCTGTGGTCCAAGAGAGGGAGAGTGCTGTCTGTTGGGTAAATCACCTGATGCGGAGGAAGAGCCTGGGGTAAACCAGATGGCTGTGTGAGCACTGTACCTTGGAAGGGACCTCTTCTTCTCAAGAAGATCCAGCAGCCAAAGGATCTTGGTCTGGGAGTAGGAGCTGGCCTCTGGTTGGCTCACTTCCAGGATGAGATGAGCAAATCCATTCTCCTTGAGCCTCAACTTCCCCTCCGGTACAATAGCAGCATTAGTTCGTAGGTGTCTTAGTGGGCAGTGACAACAGTGTCAGGCGCCAGGGTTCCTGGCTTCCAGACCTCCTTCTTCCTGGCTGTGGGACTGGGCAGAAGGCCATAAAAACAGAGTAGAACTGTATTCCATAGGGTTTTCAACGGCTGACTTTTCAGAAGTAGATCTCTGAACAGTAGGACTTGCATCCAAGACGCATCTGGGTGGACTTGAACCTCCAACCTTTCGGTTAGCAGCTGAGCACTTTGGTTGTTTGCATTACCCAAGGATCCCCGGGGAAAGCCTTACTATGTTGAAACTCAGTCTTCTCATGGGTTACGTAGAAATAGTTAAGCCCCTGTGATCTATCTCTCAGGCTGTTTTGAGGGTTTTGTGTGATAAAGCACATAGAACCTTAGCAGATGGCAGGCACCTACTGAGTGCTCAGAACACAGGGGCTCGCAACCGTATCATCACCTTTAATGAGCACGTGTGGAGGGTTTTATGTAAGGTGGGTACTCTACCCGCCCCCACACCCCCAGGGCTGTGAGGACCAGGCCTGGTGTAGTTCTGAGGAGCCTTCCGACCAGGATATTCAGTTACCTATGATTCAATGAAAAGTTGGTGGTTCTCTTCCTCCCTTCTGATGGAAGTTCCCAAAACCTTCATTTCCGTTTGGTTAAGAGCTCAGCTGCTAACCAAAAGTCAGCAGTTCGAATCCACCAGCCACTCCTTGGAAGCTGTATGGGTCAGTTCTACTCTGTCCTATAAGGTTTCTGCGAGTCAGAATCAACTTGACTACAATGGGTTTAATATTCCTAAAACAGTTAAATGCTTTTTATTTAAAACCATTTCCCTAAAGCAAAGGTCAGGCTGTCCACTTGGGGTGAAAGAGAATAATAATACTTATACTGATAATTTATAATATGAATTATATAACATAATTATTTTTTTATCCCAAATTATAACTATCATTTTCTCTCTTCTGAATACTTTTGACTTGACATATCATTTTCAAGTGTATTATCCCATTTGAATCCTCCCAACAGCCCTGTGAAGGCGCCCTGGTGGCACAGTGGTTAAGAGCTCAGCTGCTAACCAAAAAGTCGGCAGTTAGAATCCACCAGGTTCTCCTTGGAAACCCTATGGGTCAGTTCTACTCTGTCCTATAGGAGTGCTATGAGTTGGAATCGACTCGATGGCAACAGAAACAGCCTTGTGAGTTAGGAGGACAAATATCATCTCCATGTTGCAGATAAGGAAGCTGAATATCAGAGAGGTTGCCCAAGGTCGCATGGATAATGAGGGGCAGAGGGGTAACTAGATATCATGTTCTCTGGTCCCAAATTTAGTGTCTTCCTAAAGCAAAACAATATAGTGGTTGGCTCTTCCAAATTTGAAAAAAATGTGAAGAAGTGTGTGATTTATCCCATCTTCCCACATGGTTGCTGGTTAAGAGACAGTGAACCCAAGGAGCCCAGGTGAGCTGTCTGAGGGTGTGTGCATGTCACCCCATGCAGGGGACAGGTTTTTAGATGTGTTGCCTCTCCCTCCAAGAAGATCTTCCCCAGCTGCCACTGAGTTGTAGGGTCCACCCCAGCCACCCTGGAAGCAGCTTTCTCCCCTCTGCACTCAGTGCGGCTCCTAGTTAGCCCTGGAAAGGAAGCACATCCTTCAACAAGTGGTGGGCAACATGGAAGAAAAGCTATTCTTAAAATCTTCAACTTCTCCCTCTACAGTGTGGTGCATCCACCATCTTTATCCTTTTCCTTCTTGCCACCTCTTAGAGGGAGTTTTTCTATTTGCTTAGCTTCCCTGATCCATTGGAACATGACACTGTCACAGATCCCTCTACTTGGAAAGCCCCTCTGGCCTGGCCGTTCCCTCCCTGCATTGTCACTCAGCTTTATTGGTGGTCTGAGCTGGACAGAAAGCTGGGAGCCCATCCACAGCTAAGCCCCTGAGGCAGGGGCTGGTTGGGAGTAGGCACCTTGCACCCCATGCATGCAGGCCCCCACCTGTCCCACCTGTCCCACCTGTAGGTTGACTTCAAAAGAGTCAGCACCTCAAAAACCTAATTGAATGCCCATTGGAAGGCACTGGATGCTCCTTCTGAGCTTGTGATCTCTTCCCCAAGCAAGGCGAGGTGGAGTGGGTGTTGATGTTCTTGAATGGTTTCACAGAGCTGCCACCCAGGTAGACAACAATCCATCAGTCACCAGCCACCCACCTTCACACTCCTCAAAGAGACACAGCGCAACTCACCCGGAAATTGTTTCCAGTGTTTCCCTTAAGAATTCTCCCTCTATGTTCTTCTTTAAGCCCCAAGGGTGAGGTATTCCTCTACTGGTCAACTCTGTCCCAGGGAGACAAGGTTGCTCATTGATTGATTCAGTTCCTTGAAAGCTGAGTGCACATTTTACCCTTCAGTAACCATGCAGGAGACCCAAGTTTGATTCCCAGCCAATGCACCTCATCTGCAGCCATTGCAGTCTATCAGGGGAGGATTGCATGTTGCTGTGATGCTGAACAGGTTTCAGTGGGGGCACCCAGACTAAAACAGACTAGGAAGAAAGATCTGGTGATCTACTTCTGAAAATCAGCCCATGAAAATGCTATAGATCACAATGGTCTATCTGCAACTGATCATGGGGATAGTGCAGGATCAGGCAACATTTCATTCTGTTGTACATGAGGTTGCCATGAGTCAGGAGCTGACTCACTGGCAGCTAACAACAATTGTGGAAGGGATACAGAGATGGTTAGACATGGTCCTTTGTCTCCAAGTGTCAACAGCCATGGAAGGGAGGTAGAAAGGCACACACACATGTAATTAAAAACAAAAGCCATCAAAAGGTAAAGGAAGATGCATTGGGAGGCTTCAGAAGACAAGAAAGATCTACCTTGCAGATGGGGAAGGCCTGGAGAACACCATGCCTGAGAGGCAGTGAGAGTCTAGGGCGTGAGGAAGCTCATGGAAGGAGAGACTGGATAGGTGCCAGGACGGTGGACATGAGGGTTTGATTGGGGCAGAGAAGGGTGGGTGAGAGAGGCACAAGTGTGACAGCCCTTAGAAGACACATCAGCAGGACTTGGCAACTGCTTAGATGTTGGAGGCAAGGAAGAAAAAGACAAAGGGGCTCAATGTGGGCTAAGATGGCGACGTGGGGTGGGAGGCTGTAGAAAGTTATCAGAGGAATCAGGGACAACAGAATTCCTGTGGCAGCTTAGATTTTTCTAGAAAGTGGGCACATCTTTCTCTCTCTCTTAGAGCTGAGTGAACCCACGTTCATTGGGTCCCTAGAGTATGCCAGGCCTTTGGGTATGCACACTCCATGTCTGTGTCCAGAGATCTTCCCAACAGCACTTGTGGGCAGGTACCATCCCTGTATTTTATGAGAACAACCTCAGATTCAGCCAGGCAGGGTAATGGGGAGCCTGCTCTCAGGAGGTGATCGATACTTTCCTAAAGTATTGATCCATAAAATCAAACCCATGGAAGGGGAATGGAAAGTAGCCTGACTTCAAGGGGAAGCTTTGTCTCAGGAAGTCAAAGAACTTCTGAAATTGGTTATCATCAGCGCCTTCCCAAACAAAAAACCAAACCAAGCCAGGTGACCCTATGTGTATCAGAGTAGAACTATGCTCCATAGGGTTTTCTGTGGCTGGTTTCTCAGGCCTTTCTTCTGAGGTGACTTTGGGTGAACTTGAACCTCCAACCTTTCAGTTAGCAGCCAAGAGCATTAACCATCTGCACCACCAGCTAGTCCAGTGCCTTCTGAAGTAGAGGTAATGAGAAGACTGGGAACATGGCTTAGACACGAAGAGTTTCTGATGGTTTTCCATTTTCTGGACCATTCTTCTTGCTCTGACAAAGGGTAATTGGTTCAGATCTCTGCTCTCAGATGCTCAGTTTGGGGAGGCAGAGAAGGGAAGTTATGGGAGGGTGCTGGTTTCTCCCACTCTTACCTTAACCCCCCGGAGATGTTCTTCCCTTTGTAGATTCACCTCAGCCCGTACGAAAATAATTGATTTCTTATCCAACAAACACCAGACCCCCACTGGGGGAGTCCTGACCTGCTTGGTCCAGAGGGTCTTGGGTAGAAGGAAGGTCCCACCACTGAAGCTAGCATTCCACTGATTTCAGGGTCATGCCCAATGAGTCCCTGTGAAGAAAAGAAATTCTTGTCAAAGCTGGGAAATGATGCAATTCGATTCTCATAAAGGGACAGGAAAAATATAAAAATTCATCTAGTAATGTGAAGAGAGTGACTTGTTTATTAAAGGCATTTGTGATAAACAGTATCGACCTTTCAAAAAACACTAACAATGTGTTTTACCTGGAAATTATCAGCAAAAAAGGACACGGATAGAGAAGGGTGCCAGGTTGGAGGGCTTCTCCCAGTGTCGTCGGTTCCTTTCACTCACGAATATAACAGGACCTGGGAGGAAGAGCCAGAACCAGTCTCATCAGGACGGATCTTCCCAGAGGCATCCAAATCTTGGAACTGAAGTGGGTCCTCGCTCACGTAGGCCACTTGTCTCTGCTCTGGGCCGGCTTAGATCTCTTCATCTCCCGGGTGAGTTGCAATGGAGCAGCCCCTATTTTTATTCTTGGATGGGGAAGCCGTGAATCAGGGGCTCAGCCAACTCCATGGGGCTTGTGGAGGCCTGTCCCAGAGCACTAAATTCCTTGCAGCTTCCAGCAAGTTAAGAAGAGAGCCAACAGACTGAGATGAAAACACCAACAGGATTGGGCCTGCTCATAACCACGAAGCTGTGTGCACAGTAGGCACTTAGCAAATATTTGTTGAAAACAAAGCCAACACCAAGTGATCCTGTTATTTGATCATGTGGAATGCAGGGTGGCCAAAGCCAGCAGATTGTTTTTTGTATTGATAAGCCCAGTGCCTATAAGGTGCCCAAAGTGAAATATTTACAGATGTGGCTCCCCACGGCTCCTGGTGCTGCAGTGGTTAAGAGTTAGCAGTTCGAATCCAGCAACTGCTCTTTGGAAATCCTTTGGAGCAGTTCTATTCTGTCCTATGGAGTCACTATGAGTCAAACTCGACTCAAAGGCAACAGGTTTTTTAAATTTTTTTATTTTTGTGGCTCCTTGCAGTGGTACTTTCTAGGCTTCATACAGGCTTGAGAATCTTTCTTATTTTTTTTAATTATTGTAGTTTAAGTGAAAGTTTGCATTTCAAGTTAGTCTCTTATACAAAAATTTATACATACATTGTTATGTGACCCTAATTGCTCTCCCTATACTGTGACAGCACATTCCTCCTTTCCACTTCTGATTTCCCATGTCCATTCAGCCAGCTCCTGACCCTCTCTGCCTTCTCTTGAGAACTTCTCTTGTGCATTCCTTATATGTCATCACTGTGCTACTCTCACACCTTCTCTAAGGGGAACCCCAGGGAATGTAGGTGTCCTGCTGAGCCTACATTTCTGGTGTTATTTTTGATACCTATCACAATCCATTCTGGACTTTCTAGAACCGGGAGTTTGTGTTGCCCTGGATGCCTTAGTCTGGGATCTGAGGAGTTACTGGAAACTGGAAGAGTTGTTCTGTAGTCATGTCCTTCCGTATTAAACTGTCAACACCCTCCCCAAATGAAAGGGTAAAGGGTTGGACTGTTGGGAAGAGGGGAGCAGGGGAAATGTATTCCAAGAGGGGATTGGTATCTGGGGCCCTGGGTGTTTTGGGTAGCATGGTGAGCTTGCCCCACCCCAGAGTTCCTGAGAAGAATGGCTCAGCAGGGAGTTGGCCGTAGCTATGGTCAAGTACAAAAGACACTGGGTTCCCCACTCTGGCCCACACAGCAGGTGGACTGTGCTGAGCCCATGACACACACCTGCAATGGCCACCCCTTCTAAAGGCAACCACCCAGCACACAGCTAAGCTGAAGGAGGCACCCCTCAGTTGTTCCTTGTTCAGGGTGTCCACTTCCCATACACAAGTCCCAGCCTTGGAGAGATTGAGCTTGGTTGGGGGTCTTTCTCAAACCAAGAACAGCCCCTTTGTGGGCTAAGTGATGTACAAGGGGCCCTGGAATAAAACACCCTGAGCAGGAATCATAGATATTAGTGAGGATGGTTACCTTCTCTCTCCTAGAGACATGGATGGATTCAGGCAGTAGATCCCAAAAAAGGAGATACCCAGAAAGAGGTAGAGAGCAATTGATAATAGGAGTCCATGCTAATAGGGAGAGCCATGGTGAAGATTCAAGAATGCCTGCTGCAGTGGGGCAACAAGATGGCGGGGAATCCAGAGCCATCTTTGGTCCTGAAAAACCTCCCACCTTTATCCTCTGTGGAACCAGCAGTACATTAGATTCTGTCCTTCCCCTGTATCTCTATTTTCAGGTGGTTCCTTAAATCATAAAACCCCAATTCATGAGGTGAATGAATGAGTCCCTTCCTAACCATCAGATGAGAGGAACCAATTTATCTGCCATACATGACAAACTAATTCCAACAATATTGTCCTTGACTTTTTAGATTTATTGGAGTCTAAATCCAAGAAAAGATCCACTCAATTTTTTTTTCACTATTTTCTTACTTTGTTGGGTGGGTAAGTGCTACACTGAGGTATGGGAAGTAGAGGCAGAAGGAGATAACAGAATAGGCCTGGGGACCTTGCTCCTTGTGTAGATACACTATTCACAGATTTCATAAGATAAGGGCACATGGGGTCAAGAGCTGCTTTTAAGTTGTTTTCCCCTATCATTTCCCTATATATATCCCTTGGAGACTTGGTGGCACCGTGATTCAGCATTCTGCTGCTAACCAAAAGGTCAGCAGTTCAAATCCACCAGCCAGTCCTTGGAAACCCTATGGGGCAGCTCTACTCTCTCTGAGTCAGAATTGATTCAACAGCAACGGGTTTGTGTTTTTATATTTCCCATATTCTAAGTTGTTTTCCCCTATACTTCCCCTATACTAGCCTAATATGGATCTCCTTGCCAGACCATTCAACTTGCAAATCTAGTCTTTGGTGTTCAAAATGTTCCTTACAAATCTCCCAAGATTGGGGTTGGTGGAAGGAAGAAATGAGAAATGTTTACAATTGTAATATTATAGTCATTATTAGGTTAGCTACAGGAGCATCTACCACCTGTCTGTCAGTTTGTCATACTGCAGTGGCTTGCATGTTGCTGTGATGCTGGAAGCTATCCCACTGGTATTTCAAATACCAGCAGGGTCACCCATGGTGGACAGGTTTCAGCAGAGCTTTCCGACTATGACAGACTAGGAGGAAAGGCCTGATGATCTACTTCTGAAAATCAACCAAAGAAAACTTTATGGATGACAATAGAATGTTGTCTGCCTTGCTTGCTTTGAACACATCATCAGAAGGGATCAATTGCTGGAGGAGGACATCATGTTTGGTGAAGTAGAGGACCAGCGAGGGCAAGAGAGACCTTTGGTGAGATGGATTGGCACATTAGCTGCAAATATGGACTTGAACATGCTGGCAGTTGTGAAGATGACAGGACTTGGCAGCTTTTTGTTCTGTTGTACATAAAGTCACTGTGAGTCGGAGCTGATTTGATAGCAGCTGTTTATCTATTATCTATCTATCTACCTACCTACCTATCTACCTATCTATCCACCCATCCATCCATCTATCTATGTACCTACCTATCTAACTACCAACTTTCTCATCTAGAGGAGCATAAAAATATACATTTATTCATTCCATAAATATTTATTGAGCCCCTACTATGTGACAGGTAGGGTCTTAGGTTCTCGGGGGATGTTAATGAATAAAACAAAGACCCTGCCATGGGGCACTTACATTGTAGCAGGTGAAGACAAGCAACAAGCAATGAATGTAATAAGATGACAGTATAATAGATAAGTATACTACAAGATACTATAATAAAATAACAATAAATATAATAAAGAAAATTGCATGGTATGTTGAAGGTGATGAGTGCACTGGAAGGAAAGGAAACGTAGATCGGGGAAGAGGGCACAGAGCTTGCCAGTAGGAGGACAGGTTAAAATTTTAAATAGGATGGTCAGGGTCGACCTCACTCTGATGACCTTTTTGAAAACGCTTGCAAGAGGTGAATAAATTCATTGTTTGGGTGTCTGGGGAAGAGTGTTGAAGTAGGCGGAACAGCCACTGCAACGGTTCTCATGCAGGAACATCTGATATGTTCAAGAATAGCAAGAAGGCCAGTGTGCCTGGAGCCTCAAGGGCTGGAGGAAGGAAGTGGGAGGTCAGGGCAAAGACATCACAGGACCAGAACACATGTTGTTATTGTCAGGTGCCCCTGAGTTAGTCCCGACTTATAGCAACCCTACGTATAACAGAATGAGACTTTGCTTGATCCTGTGCCATCCTCACAGAAGTAGGTACGTTTGAGCCCGTTGTTACAGCCACTCTGACCACTTAGAACCTTGCAGAGAAAGAGAGGAATCAAGGATGGCCCCAAGTCTTAAAAGCCTGTGAGCAGCCATCTAAGATACTACAATGGTCTCACCCTGTCAGGAGCAAGGGAGAATGAAGAAAACAAGACACAAGGGAAAGATTAGTCCAGAGGACTAATGGACCACAACTACCACAGCCTCCACCAGACTGAGTCGAGTACAACTAGATGGTGCCTGGCTACCACCACTGACTGCTCTGACAGGGATCACAACAGAGGGCCCCGGACAGAGCTGGAGAAAAATGTAGAACAAAATTCTAATTCACAAAAAAGACCAGACTTACTGGCCTGACAGAGACTGGAGAAACCCCAAGAGTATGGCCCCAGACACCCTTCTAGCTCAGTAATGAAGTCACTCCCGAGGTTCACCCTTCAGCCAAAGATTAGACAGGCCCATAAAACAAAACAAGACTGAAGAGGCACAACAGCCAAGGGGCAAGGACTAGACAGCAGGAGGGGACAGGAAAGCTGGTAATAGAGAACCCAAGGTCAAGAAGGGAGAGTGTCGACACATCATGGGGTTGGTAACCAATGTCATAAAACAATATGTGTACTAACTGTTTAATGAGAAACTATTTATTCTGTAAACCTTCATCTAAAGTACAATTGAAAAAAAAAAACAAAGGATGGCCCCAAGGTGTTGGGTCTGAGCAAAAAAACATAATCTGCATTTTGGCTTTGGATCAGTTTAATCTTCTAATGAAATCAATGATTCTCAAAGTGAAGAAGAAGAACTATATGTCATATCTTCCCCAGAATGCCTTCACACCACTCCCCCTTTTTGAACACCTTATGAAGGGAGTCCCTGAGTGCACAGACTGCTAAACACTGGACTACTAACTGAAAGGTTGGCACTTTGAACCCACTCAGAGGTGCCTTGGAATAAAGGCCTTGCGATCTGCTTCTGAAAGGTCACAGCCATTGAAAAACCTATGGAGTACACTTCTACTCTGACTCACATGGGGTCGCCATGAGTTGGAATCAACTTGACCGCAGCTGGTTGGCCTTATGGAGGCATCACTCCTGACGGGCAATGGCATGTTTTATTCCTCACACGCTTTAGGGCAGGGAAAAGGTTGAAGACCAGTGTTGCAAACACATCCAAATGTATTAATATCAATTATTACCTAATATGAGAAAACTTTTCTAAGGCAGTTTTTGTCTGTATTTTTATGACTTATATTCCAACAAGGTATCTTGACCAGACAATACACTAAATAACTAGATACCATTTTTTTAAAAAGCCTCATGAGGGGTGTATCTTAATGTAGCAACTAAGTATCCCAGCAGGAGTTTTCTGTCCATTCAATTCAGATCATAGAACCAATTTAACTTTCATCACCTTTGGATGGGACCAGCCTACGTGAGCAGCGATGACTCTATGACACATAATGTCTTAGCTAATGTGCTTTTATTCCTCAGGAGGCTAGATGTCACTGTAATTTTACACCTCATTTAAAACATTCTCTATGGTTTTCTCCTGGCATTTCTAATATTCTATCTTGCACAGTAATTACATTTTTTGAATTTAAAATTTCCCCTTTAAGCCTTTGCAAGCCATTGTAGAGGTTCATGGCATATGGTGAATTATAATTTTTCTGAAGTGCAAGTTTGAACCTCAAACACTGCAGACGTGGGTCATGGCTGCTTCCACCCAGCATCTGGCCCTCGCTGTGTCTTCGACTAGTGCTCACTCCTGACCGCCTCTCAAAACAGAGTCTGAGCATTTTATGGGCGATGTTCCAATTGCTCTACATCCTGAACATGTGTTTACAGATTAAGGGATTTTGTAGCCCTGGTGATGCAAACTCACATACGTCAAATGTCTGCTATTGCTGTTTTTTACCTTCTCTGAGCATGTTGCCTTCTTCTTATGTGAAGTATAATTTATGTACCATAAAGTGCATAGCTCTTTAGTTTGGACAGTTGTACACCTGGGTAACCATCACCCCAATCAAGATCTAGAACATACCCACCACCCCAGAAAAGTCCCTTATGCTCCTTCCAACCACACAACCCTGGAGGCAGCCACTTTCTGACTTCTGATATATCACCATAGATTGTTATTGATTTGAGTTGATCCCTCGACTCATGATAACTTTATGTATGACAAATATTGCCTGGTCCTGTGCCATCCTCATGATCATTGGTATGTTTGAGTTCATTGCTTTGGCTCTTGTGTCAGTCCATCTCATTGAGGATCTCCTTCATTTTTGCTGACCCTGTACCAAACATGATGTCCTTTGACTATTCTAGAGCTTCAGAAAAGTGGGTTCTTCCAGCATGTATTCTTTGTGTATATGTCTTCTGTCACTCTGTGTTATTTCTCTGAGATGCTTCCATGTTGTTGCATCTTTCAGTAACTTGTGAGTAGTATTCCAGTGTATGAATATACCACAGTTTGTTACCCATTCTCCTGCTGATGGACGCTTTTAAAAGTTTTAACTATTATGGATAAAGTGGCTATAAACATTCTTGGATAAGTCATTCTCTAGACACATATTTTCAGTTCTCTTGGGTAAATACCTAGAAGTGGAATTGCTGGGTCAAAGGTTAGATGCATGTTGAACTTTAAAGGAACTTCCAAAAGGATCTCCAATGTAGTTGTACCATTTCACTCTCTCCTAGCAATGTATGAGAGTTCCAGTTGCTCCATGTTCTGGTCAACAGTTGGTGATGTCAATCGTTTTTATTTTAGCCATTCTAGTGGGTGTAAAATGGTATCTTGATGGATCTTTAATTTCCAGATCTTGGATGACTAATAATGTTGAGTAACTTTTCATGTGCTTACCGGCCATTTATGTGTCTTCTTTTGTGAAGTGTCGGTTCAAGTGTTTTTGCTCATTTTAAAAATCAGGTTATTTGTTTTTTTCATGTTAATTTATAGGAGTTCTGGCTCTTTTTTTTTGTACTTGTCTTTTTCTCCTTGTTGCCCTCTGGATTCCTTGAGGTAGTTTATCAAATCTCTCCACAGTGCCTATCACATATCTTTGTAAATAGCAGGTACTTGACAAATATTTATTAGATTATCAACATAAAGTAGTAAACTTTTGTCTGTACAACGGCACAGTTTGTTGATTTTATTAAAATAATTCAGTCGTGGTTCATTGTTTTATTTTTGATTGACAGCACCTCTTTTCCGTTTTCAGATTTCACATTACTCTGCTATAAGGTTCCTATGAGTCGGAATCAACTCGACAATAGCAACTTTGGTCTTTTTTTTTTTTTTTTTTGGTTTTATTCCAGTATGTTGACCTTTTACAAACATTTGCAGTATTTATTTCCAAATATTTTAAGCCAATCTGGCATATACTACTAGAGTGGGGACACTATAATAAACTTATATTTAATTTTTATAAGATTGAGAAGATCTGAAGTTTTCATAGTAGGTGGTCTCTTCTAGAAGTTAAAATATTTACAGAAAAAATTTGAACATTCTGTACTATCACCTTATGTTTTTCTCCTCATCTGAAGTTTATGAGACATTTCTTAACCAAGAACCAGAGCCTAAGGGGGCAAAAAGAAGAAATATAAATACTTTTATTTGAAGACAAAGGAGGTGAACATTGACTAAGAGAGTATCAGAGGCTTTTCAAACCTTGTCTTCATTCCAATTTTACCAGTCAGAAGCATCATAAATAAATTTATGTTCTACTTTGAAAGAACACCTGCAATGATGTCATCTTCATATTCTTAAATTAGTTTCTACGCAGCCTGGCCAGCTGGAGAAAGCCAGAGAAACATTTCCACTCTGACCCATTTGAACTTTATCCGAGGTTCTTTGCTCCTGAATGTTAACAACGTGTTTTAGAAAAGCTCTCATCCTCCAGTTAGCTTAGGAGAATCATAATCTTGGATTGTGAAAATTACACATAGTCACTGAATTAATGATTTTTCAACTGATTTGTTTTAAACTCAATTCAATTCAACAAATTTAAACGTTTTTTCTTATCTCAAAAGTATACTTGCTCACTGTAGATAATATAGCATAAACGTATAGAGGAGATAAAAATTATCTGAAAATCCATCTCACAAAGTAACCATTAAAATTTCTTAGGTTTATTTGTGTTCTTTTTCTTTCCCTCTCTGGAACTATAAATAATCTCTACTGTATCAAAAAAGAATCCTAGTGAATATACTCTGACAGATTTTGGGTTCGTTTGTTTTGTGTTCCCCAGAATGATTTTCATACATCATTACAGATTTGTAATGGCTGTGTAACATTTCATTACATGCTGTTTCTTTGCGTTGTCTCTCAGTAAAGTTTTGTTTTTTCCTTCATGTTCTAATAACAATTAAATCCTTTCTGCTTATGAGAGTATAGTTTCTGTTTGCTTCCTGTTGGTACATGGAAAATCTATCGACTGTTGTACACTTATTTTTTTAATCTGATCCTTTTTCTAAGCTTTCTTTTAAATTTTAAGGGTTTTAGAGTTGGTTCCTTTGGGTCTTTAGGTTATCTAATCATACTGTTTGTATCTAATGGACTTTTTGTCTCCTCTCTTCCAATAGTTGTAGTTCTCATTTCTATTTTACATCTTATTACATGAGTCAGATCTTCTTAAGCAATGTGAAATAGTAATGCTTGAAGCAGACACACCTGCCTTGTTTCTGATTTTAATAGAAATGCCTTCAGTGTTTCACCATTAAGTAAGAAGCTGGCTGTTTATTTATATAATTATCATGGCATGAAAGAAGTATCTTTTTAGTCCTACTTTTCCCTAAAGATTTTTTGTTAAATTTGGCAATTTGTTTTGGCTGTTATTTAATACTTTTTAAGCCTCTATTCAAAAAAAGGAGGAGGGATTACTGACATAAAATATTATAAAGTTTAATTTCCTGATATTGAACCCTTTTGAAATCCCAAGATAAGAAACTTTCCTTGATCATGATAGAAATTCTTTTATGATACTATTTATTTTGTAGGTATTTTACTTAGGATTTTTAATATATACACTTGTAATGGAGGCTGGAGTATAGTGTTTTTTTTTTTTTTTTTTT
>NW_004444138.1:1173858-1180803 GCF_000243295.1 Trichechus manatus latirostris | reverse complement strand
CTTTGTGATTTTTAATTATATAATTATAATTATATAATAGAATATTATAATCTCCTATTACTTTTATTCTCTCTTCATTTTCTCTTAATTTGTTTAACTGTTTATTATACAAAAGTAGAGAGAATAGTACAATGTACAATGCTGCCATCCTTTAGCGTTAATATTGATCAACTCATGGGCAACAATTTTATTCTGTCTATACCCCATTTACTTACTCACTGGCCCCTCTTCCCATTATTTTGAACAAATCCCATCACCATAATTTTATCTATAAATATTTCAGCATATCCCTCTAAAATATATGGATTCTAAAAAATAATGAAAATATCACTATCTACTTAAAACATTAACAATAATTTGTTAATATCATCAAATATCCATTTAGTGTCCATATCTTCCCAATTATCTTCGCTTGTTGATAGTTTGTTTGAGTTGAAATCTAAATCAAGTCCATACAAGCAGTTGATATGTCTCTTAAATCTCTTTCAGTATGTAAGTTTCCCCCTTCAACTGTTTTTCCTTGAGATTTCTCATTTCTAAGTTCTTTTCTGCTAATTTTTTCTTGATTATATTTGCCAGAAGTTTATTTTTATTATCCCTTTTCTTATGTTTACATTGGTTCATTTTTATTTGTTTTATTTCAATTTATGTTTGTTTAGAGTTTATCTGTTTTATATTTCTAATAAACTAGACATTGCATTTCGTCAAATCTGACATTGTACTCTTTACCTCCTGCAAAGCATATTTATCTTACTGCAATTTCAGTTTCCTTAAGATCCTTCTTTATTTCACTGAACCTGTTTATCTCCATGGCTTCTGATCTTGACTCATCTTTCTATTTTTAATTCTCATCATCTTTTCTCTTTCATCACAGCCTGTCCTTAGATTTCAGTTTGATTTTTGTCTCATTAAAGTCCCGTTGTCTTGTATCTATCAAGAATGCAAAAATGTTTCCAAAATAATTTGTGTCTGGTTTTTGTAGTTAATCATTTTTAGAAGTCGTTTCATCTTCCACTAAGTCTTCAGGGTTGTTGTTTCTTTCAACTTTTTTTGAATCTCTTATACCAATTGCCACCATGTTCATTCTTCCCTTTTAGATTCACTCGTCCAAGAACAAACAATTGTCTAGACTTGAAGATGGCCTACAGAAAATGTGTCAATGACTATCATTGTTGAAGAGATGGCTGGTTATATTGGTCAAGGCTCATAGTGGCAGACAAGAGAATTCACTTTAGTTATTTTAGTAAGAAAATGATATATCCTATGGTATTATGAAACTTACAGAATCTCAGGGAGGCCCAGGGAACAAGACCTGACTGGTACACAATCAGAAACAATAGCAACCAAGTGAAATACCCAGCCATACATGGAACTCTTTCAGTGGAAACCCCACAGTTTCTGCCACCTACTGCTCAGTACCTAAGTTGTTACGCACTAGACTTCAGAAACTCTACCTGAGCTGCCCCAGAAGAACCAACGTGTCTGTCACCTTGTTTATAAAGAATTCCACTCTCCCTGTGCATGGCCAGATCTGCCTTCTAGACTCATGCGGATTAGCTACTTGACAGAATCTAAACCACATCAGGAATCCTAGCTCTAGTAAGTGGGGTTTTTACTTTCTTAGCATCTGTTCTACTGGAAGGCTTACTAATAAGGGGTAGGAATGGCAGTGGAGTGAATCAATGAAAGAATCTGTTGCACTAAGCAAATTTAATGATGAATGGAACACTTCTGTCCACCGTCCCCTGGTCTAGAAGGCCTTCATCTAAGGTGACTTTGCTAATTGAATTGACATCTTCCACCACACCACTGATTCTCTGGGACTCGGTACCAAAGAAGGATATAAACCATCACAACCCACTTCATGCATCAACTCTAGAGCTTCTCTGGTCCACATCTTCCCCCACAGAACTTTATTTTCTCAAATTAAAGGAATCACTAACGATCTCCCTATAAACCTTCCACCACAGAGTCCCCCACACTCACTAGTTTTTGAGAATTGAAGTCTCTGAGTGGAATTACAAATATGTGGGTAGAAAAAGGAGAAGGTAATTTTGACCAGCCATACAATTTCCAAGTTGGTACAGATCCTGGATGCATTAACTGAGGGTAGAATTCATGAAGAGATGGCCCCGGGAAAAGCAAATGACCTGTTTTATATTTGGACTAAATTACCTCTAAGTGGGATTCCAAAGGTAATTTCTTATGATTTTATGAAATTTGAGAGTTATTCATTTACATATTATAAAGGATTTTTTTCTTGACAAAAGTGCTACGTGACTCGGAAGCTTCGTAGACACATCCAAACTCCCTAAGAGAGCAAATTACTGGGCTGAGGGCTGTGGAGACAGTGATCTCGAGGAACATCTAGTTCAATTGGCATAACATAGTTTATAAAGAAAATGTTCTACATTCTACTTTAGTGAGTAGCATCTGGGGTCTTAAAAGCTTGTGAGCGGCTATCTAAGATACCTCACTGGTCTCACCCCATCTGGAGCAAGGGAGAATGAAGAAAATCAAAGACTCAAGGGAAAGATTAGTCCAAAGGACTAATGGACCACAACTACCCCACCAGACTGAGTCCCTCACGACTGGACGGTGCCTGGCTACCACCACTGACTACTCTGACAGGGATCACAATAGAGGGTCCTGGACAGAGCTGGAGAAAAACAGAGAACAAAATTCTAACTCACAAAAAAGACCAGACCAGACAGAGACTGGAGAAACTCCGAGAATATGGCCCCTGGACATGCTTATAGCTCAGTAATGAAGTCATTCCTGAGGTTCACCCTTCAGCCAAAGATTAGACAGGCCCGTAAAACAAAATGAGACTAAATGGGCACACCAATCCAAGGGCGAGGATGAGAAGGCAGGAGGGGGGACAGGAAAGCTGCTAATGGGGAACCCAAGGTCGAGAAGGGGAGAGTGCTGACATGTCGTGGGGTTGGCAAACAATGTCACAAAACAATATATGCAGTAATTCTTTAATGAGAAACGAGTTTGCTCTGTAAACCTTCATCTAAAGTACAATAAAAAAAAAATTTAAAAAATATATTTGCAAACCAAAAAAAAAAGTGCTGCATGGCTTTTCAATAAGTGAGGCTGGAACAACTGGATATCCACGTGCAAACTAAGGAAACTTTCCTTACACTGTGCACAAAATTAACTGAAAATGGATCACAGACCTAAAAGTAAGTGCCAAAATTATAAAATTCTTAGAAGAAATCTAGGAGTAAATCTTTGAGACCTCAGATTAGGCAAAAATTTTCTAGACAGAACACTAAAAGCATACGTGGCAAAAGAAAAAAATAGATAATTGGACTTCATCAAAATCAGAAACTTTTGTGCTTCAAAGGACACCATCAAGAAGGTGAAAAGACAACCCATAGAATGGGAGAAAATGTTTGCAAATCACATATCTGATAAGGGCATTTTAACCAGAATATATAAAGAACACTTACAACTCAATAATAAGTTAAATAACTAAATTTAAAAATGGATAAACGATTTTAATTGACATTTCTGCAAAGAAGATATACAAATGGCCAACCAGCACATGAGAACATACTCAATGTCACTTTTCATTTGGGAAGTGCAATTCAAAACCACAATGAGGTACTATTTCACATCCACTAAAATGGCTAATGTAAAAGAGAAAAGTATTGGCAAAGATGTGGAGAAATTGGAACCTTCATTCATTGCTTGAGGGAATGTAAAATAGTGTAGCTGCTTTGGTAAGCAGTTTGACAGTTCCTCGGAAAGTTAAACATAGTGTTACCATATGACCCAGCAATTTCATCCCAAGACTATTGAAAACATCTGTCTACATGAAAGATCACACACTAATGTTAATATGGAGCCCTGGTGGAGTAGTGGTCAAGAGCTTGGCTGCTAACCAAAAGGTCAGCAGTTCAAATCCACCAGTCACTCCTTGGAAACCCTATGGGGAAGCTCTACTCTGTCCTATAGGGTCGATATGAGTCAGAACTGACTGGACAGCACTTCAACAACAACAACAACAACAACACTTATAGTAGCGATATTCATTATTCATATTTGAATACAACCCAAATATCCATCAACTAATAAATGGTTAAACAAAATGAGGTATATCCATCCAATGGAATATTATTTGGCAATAAAGAAGAATGAAGTACTGATACATGCTGAACATGGATGAACCTTGAACACATTATGCTAGGTGAAAGGAGTCAGTCACAAAAGACCACATATTATATGATTACATTGACATTAACTGCCCCAAACAGGCAAATCTATAGAAACAAAGTTGTCAGGGCCTGGAAGGAAGGGGAGAATGGGGATTGACTGCTAATGGGTAGAGTGTCTCTTTTGGGGTTATTAAAATTTTCCAAAAGTAGACAGTTGTGAGGTACAACTCTGTGAATATACTAGAAACTGTTCAATTGTATACTTTAAAAGAGTGGTTTTTCTTTAATTTTATTACGCTTTAGGTGAAAGTTTACAGTGCAAATTAGTTTCTCATCAAAAATTTATACACAAATTGTTTTGTGACATGGTTGCAATTCTGGCAATGTGTCAGCCCTCTCCCCCTTTCCCTTTACATCCTGTGTTTCCCATGTCCATTTGTCCAGTTTTCCTCTCCCTTCCTGCCTTCTCTTCTTTGCTTTTGGGCAAGTGTTGCTCATTTGGTCTCCTATATTGATTGAACTAAGAAGCACATTCCTCCGTGTGTTATTGTTTATTTTATAGGCCTGTTGAATCTTTGGCTAAATGGTAGACTTCGAGTGGCTACAGTTCTGAATTAGCAGGGTGTCCAGGGACCATAGTCTCAGGTTTCCTCCAGTCTCTGTCAGACCAGTAAGTCTGGTCTTCTTTTGTGAATTTGAATTTTGTTCTACATTTGTTTCCCTCTCTGTCTGGGACCCTCTGTTGTGATCCCTGTCAGAGCCATCAGCGATGGCAGCTGGGCACCATCTATTTCTTCTGGGCTCAGGCTGGTGGAGGCTGTGGTCCGTAAGTCCTTTGGACTAATATTTTCCTTGTGTCTTTGCTTTTCTTCATTCTCTTTTGTTCCAGGCTGGATAGGACCAATAGATGTATCTTAGATGACCCCTCACAAGTTTTTAAGACCCCAAATGCTACTCACCAAAGTAGGATGCAGAACACTTTCTTTAAGAACTGTGTTATGCCAACTGACCTAGATGTTCCCAAGATCATGGTCCCCAAAAAAGAGTGATTTTGAAGTGCCAAAAGCAAAGAAACAAACAAATCCTATCCATCTATAATTCTATATTCAGAGAAAACAATACTTTGAAAATGGAGGTAAAATAAGATATGTTTTAGACAAACACAAGCAGAAAGAATTCAATTCCAGGAAACCTACTCTATAATAACTTTAAGCCAAATTTGTTAAATCACAGGAATAGGAAACTTGTAACCATATGGAAACCTGGATCTGTACAAAGGAATAAAGAGTGCTAAAATTGGTAAATACATGCATAAATACAAATATTTTGCCTCATTTTAAAAATTTCATTGAAAATAACTGTATATTTAAAGCAAAAATAGTAAAAATGTATTGCAGGGTTACAATTATATGAGAAATAAAATGCATGACGATAATAACAAAAAGAACAGCAGGAGAAACTACAAGTATAATGTTTTAAGAATTGCACATTATGCATGGAGTAGCATAATATTCTCTCTATATAAACTGTGATAAGATAAGGTTGAATATTATAAACCCTAAAGTAACAATTTAAATAATAATAAAAGAGTACAGTTTATAAGGCAGTGATGTACACAAACGGAATACTAAAAAATACACATTTAATCCAAAAGTAGGTAGGAAAAGGGCAGGGGGACAGGTAGAAGGAATGAGACAAATAGAAAAGAAATAGCAAAATGGTAGATTTAATCTCAACCGTGTCAATAATGAGAGACTATCTCAAGAAAAGATTTGACCCATTGAACACTAATGACTGAAGACCAGACGAGTAGTGAGACGACATCAAGGACATCATACATGAAGAAAGCAAAAGGTCATTAAAAAGACAAGAAAGAAAGAAAAGACCAAAATGGATGTCAGAAGATGCTCTGAAACTTGCTCTTGAATGTAGAGTAGCTAAAGTGAATGGAAGAAATGATGACGTAAAAGAGCTGAAAGAAGATTTCAAACGGAAGCCCAAGAAGACAAAGTAAAATATTAGAATGAAATGTGCAAACACCTGGAGTTAGAAAACCAAAAGAGAAGAACACGATTGGCATTTCTCAACCTGAAAGAACTGAAGGAAAAATTCAAACCTCGAGTTGCAATTTTAAAGGGTAAAATATTGAACGATGCAGAAAGCATCAAAAGACGACAGAAGGACTACACAGTCACTGTACCAAAAAGAATTGGTTGATGTTCAACCATTTCAAGAGGTAGCATATATCAAGAACTGATGGTACTAAAGGAAGAAGTCTAAGCAGTACTGAAGGCATAGGTGAGAAGCAAGGATCCAGGAACTGATGCAATACCAAATGAGATATTTCAACAAATGGATGCAATGCTGAAAGAACTCACTCGTCTATGCCAAGAAATTTGGAAGACAGCTACCTGGCCAATTGACTGGAAGAGATCCATATATGTGCCTGTTCCAAGAAAGGTGATCCAATAGAATGCAGAAATTATCAAACAATATCATTAATATCACACACAAGTAAAATTTTGCTGAAGATAATTCAAAAACAGTAGCAGCAGTACATCAACAGGGGACTGTCAGAAATTCAAGATGGATTCAGAAGAAGGGTGGAATGAGGGGTATCATTGCTGATGTCAGATGGCTCCTGGTTTAAAGCAGAAAATACCAGAAAGATGTTTACCTTTGTTTTATTGACTATGCAAAGGCATTTGACTGTGTGGATCATAACAAATTATGGATAACATTGCAAAGAATGGGAATTCCAGAACACTTAATTGTG
>NW_004444138.1:1139059-1173758 GCF_000243295.1 Trichechus manatus latirostris | reverse complement strand
GTGGATCATAACAAATTATGGATAACATTGCAAAGAATGGGAATTCCAGAACACTTAATTGTGCTCATGAGGAACCTGTACATAGATCAAGAGGCAACTGTTCGGACAGAACAAGGGGATACTTCGTGGTTTAAAGTCAGGAAAATGTGTGTCAGGGTTGTATCCTTTCACCATACTTATTCAATCTGTATGCTAAGCAAATAATCTGAGAAGCTGGGCTATATGAAGAAGAAAGTGGTATCAGGATTGGTGGAAGTCTCATTAACAACCTGCGATATGCAGATGACACAAGATTGCTTACTGAAAGCAAAGAGACCTTGAAGCACTTACTGATGAAGATCAAAGACTACAGCCTTTAGTATGGATTATACATCAACATAAAGGAAACAAAAATCCTCACAACTGGACCAATAAGCAACAACATGATAAATGGAGAAGATATTGAAGTTGTCAAGAATTTCATTTTAGTTGGAACCACAATCAACACCTATGGAAACAGCAGTCAAGAAATCAAGCAGCAAATTGTACTGCAAAAATCTGCTGCAAAAGACCTCTTTAAAGTGTTAGAAAGCAAAGACATAACTTTAAGGACTAAGGTGCACCAGACCCAAGTTATGGTATTTTCAATCATCTCACATGCATGCAAAAGGTGGACAATGAATAAGACAGACCAAAGAAGAATTGATGCCTTTGAATTATGGTGTTGGTGAAGAATACTGAATATACCACGGACTGCCAGAAGAACAAACAAATTTGTCTTGGAAGAAGTACAGCCAGAATGCTCCTTAGAAGCGAGGATTACGAGACTTTGTCTCACATACTTTGGACATGTTATGAGGGGGGCTCAGTCCCTGGAAAAGGACATCATGCTTGGTATAGTAGAAGGTCAGCAAAAAAGAGGAAGACCCTCAACGAGATGGATTGACACAGTGGCTGCCACAGTGGGCTCAAACACAGCAACGATTGTGAGGATAGCGCCAGAATGGGCAGTGTTTTGTTCTGTTGTACATAGGGTCGCTATGAGTTAGAATTGACTCAATGGCACCTAACAACAACAACATGTCAATAATGATATTATGTGTAATTGTCTATACTCCAATTAAAACACAGACATTGTAAGACTGGATAACAAAGAAAAAACTACACGTGATCTACAAGAACCCACTTTAAATATGATGACAATATAGGTTAAAAGTAAAAGGGTGGAAATAGATATATCATGCAAACACTAATCAATAATGCAGGACTTTAGTAAAAAGAATTATTGGCAAGAGTAAAGAAGGACATTTCATACTGACAGAAGGGTCAATTAACCACAAAAATAAACAATCTTAACTGTGTACACACACAACAAATGAAGCAAAAAGTGACAGACCTGAAATAGATAAATCAACAATTATAGTTAGAAATTTCAACACTCCTTTCTCAATAATTTATAAAGCAAGCAAACAGAAAATCAGTAAAGATATATAAGACTTGAATAACTTCATTTACCAATTTGACCTAATTGACATAAAAATGTCTACTCAACACCAACAGACTATTCATTCTTTTGAAGTGCACATAGAACGTTCATTAAGGTAGACCATGTGTTGGGCCGTAGAACAAGCCTTCACAAATTTAAAAGGATTGAAATTGTACAAAGTGTGTGTTCTGTTCATAACAGAATTAAATAAGAACTGAGGAACAGAAAAATATCTTTAAAAACTTCAAACATTTTCAAATTAAGTAACATGTTTCTAAATAGCCCATGGGTTAAGGAAGAAATCACAGGGGGGGTTAAGAATACTTTGAACTAAATAAAAATAAAAACACAACCTATGAAAATTTGTGGGATGCAGCTAAAAAGTTACATAAACTTCCACATTAAGGTGTTAGGAAAGAAAAAAAAAAAAGCAAACTAAACCCAAAAGGAGGAAATGATGAACGTATTATAGTAAAAATCAATGAAATAGAAAACTGAGAAAAAGAAAACAAATAACAAATGAAAACCCACAGCAGTTCTTTGAAAAGAAAAACCAATAAAATCAATAAACCTCTAACTAGATTTATCCAGAAGAAAGAGAAAAGACACAGATTAACATGTCAGAAATGAAAGAGGGACATCATTACAGACCCTATAGACTTTAACAGGATAATAAGGAAATATTATGAACAACTTTATTCCAATAACTTCAGCAACTTAATACAGTAGACAAATTATTTGTGAAAATGTTACTTTGGTTATGTAGGAGACTTCTTTCTTAGGAGATGCATGCAGAAATATTTAGAGATGAAGTGTAACTGACTTCCTAATGGTTCATTGAAATGTTAACAATTGTTGAATCTAAGTGATGGCTCTATGAATGTTCGTAGTATTCTTCTTTCACCTTTTCTGTATATTTAAAAATGGTCATAAAGCAAAGTTGGGAAAAATAAATCAGTCACAAATGCTTATCAGTAAAGAGGTTCTCATTCCAGGTTAGTCATTTAAAATAGAGCTCATGATAGAACCATGTCGTGACATTTTCATCCAGAGGGTTGTATCATAGCTTTCCCTCTGTGTGTGGATGCAGCTTCTCGGTGAGGCTGGTGGGCTGTGGAACCTCATACAAGAAGAATGTGAAGAGAAAGTTCCTAGACTTCTGGGAAGGCAGTCTTGTCCCTTCACTATCAGAAAGGGCCAACAAAAAATGTTGAAAAGCTTTATCTAGATGTCCAGCTACTACAAACAACTTATAAAATGCCCATGACCCTCAGTGTTGGACTTTGCTTTGTAAATAGAGGCCTAACCTACTTAATTCTTCCCAGAGTTTGGAAAAAGAGGCCTTGACTCACACAGACATGAAACCTTTGGCTGAATTGGATATTAATTACTCATAAGAGCTTGTTTACCCAAACTTCCCATAAACCAAGCTTGCCCAGAAATGAAAGCATGCATAAACAAGCAGGATTGCTGCTACGAAAATGACACAAATAGACTTATTCAATCTTGGAAGTCTTTTTTTCAGAAATGATGTTGCTAATTGCATAAGAATAAACAATACAAAGGTTGATGCATCCCACATTTAGGGGCTGAGAACAGCTTTCCTATATTTCTAAGGAGCTGCATGTTTGGAATTGGGTGAAGCTGAAAGTAAGGGTGGTTGGCAATCTGAAGTCAAGTTGTCAGAGACAAGCGGAGTTTCCTATATTTTGATATACCTCTTTATGATTAGAGTATCTGTAAAGGAAACAAACTGTGGAATATTTACCAATTTTAAGAATGTACTATGGATTATCTGAGAGCATCAGATGATCCAAGCCTTGGAAGCCAAATCCATGCTCCCCACCTCAGCCTATTTTTGTAAATAAAATTTTATTGGAACACGGTCACGCCTATTCATTCATGTATTATCTACAGCTGCTTTGCCTCTACAACAGAGGGGCTGAGTAGCTGGAACAGACACCAGACACGAAAGCACCCCCCACCCCATCACATTATGCATAGGGTATTGGTGGATGCAGAATCACAGGCGTGAACAAAGGAAAGCTGTTGCAGCTGCTTTTTGGGTTTCAAAAGCAAGGTTGTTGTTGTTGCCAGCTGCCACAGAGTTGGCCCCGACTCACAGTGACTCCATGCACAAAAGAATGAAACACTATCCAGTCGTGCCCCATCCCCACAATTAGTTGATGATCAGACTGTTGTGATCCATAGGGTTTCCAGTGACTGATTTTCAGAAGTAGATCACCAGACCTTTCTTGCTAGTCCTTCTTAGTCTGGAAGCTCTGTTGAAACCTGTTCGCATCATAGCAACGTGTGAGAATTGTTCCACTCAACCACCACTGCCCCCAAAGCAAGCTTACTGTTTCTTACTGGTGACTTAGATTGTCTATTGCTCTCAGAAAATCCACGGTGCAGCACTCAGCTGTTTTCTAGTTGTTTCATCCATGCTGAGGTTCGGGGTCCAAATAGCTCTTAAGATTGTGCAGGGCTGGAGCCACATCATAAATGTCCTGATACCTCCCCACCACCACTGCACACATGTGGCACTGCTCACCCTGGGTGCTCAATTAATGCAGTGCACTGATTGACAAGTGTCTTAGGCTGGGTTCTCTACAGAAGCAAAACGAGTGCAGCATTTACATATGTATATAGATAGATAGATAGAGACAGAAAGATTTATGTCAAAGAAATGGCTCACACAGTTGTAGAGGCTGGAAAGTCCCAAGTCCATGGGTCAGGCTGGAGGCTTCTTCTTACTCACGTAGCTGTAGGGGCTGGCAAACTCAAGATTGGCAGGTCAGACAGCAGGCCACTTGTTCACAGACTGTGGAGGCTGACGAATCACAAGATCAGCAGGTAAGCTGCTGGCTCAAGCCCGAAGAACTGAAGGTTAGATGAACAGCTGCAGGATCCGGATTGAGCAAAAGCCTGCGAGCCTTGCCAGAAAGTCCACCTAGATTGGATGCAGGCCACACCCCCACGGAAACTCCCTTTCAAATGATTGGCTACTCATGGAGGTGATTGCATTATATCAGATCTCATCATGGAGGTTATTACATCATTATACAACAGCCAAACTACATCATAACCACCAAACCACTGAGAATTATGGCCCAGCCAAGTTGACATACAACCTTAACCATCACAGCCCGTATGCAAATGCCTTTTGCAGTTGGGTTTAGTTTAAAGGCCCCTCTGCACTCATGGCACAGATAGGAGGGTTGCTGTGTAGAAGTAAAGTCAATCAGAGAAAATCTACAACCCTTCTTTGCATACACCCCCAACAAACAAGCATTTCCAAGAGTAATATTGTGGCAGTAGGTTCATTACCTTTCCTTCCTGCCAGTCCTATAACACAGACATGCCTTCCTGTCTTCATTAGCAGAGCACACCACATACAATTTGATTTTTTTTTTAATTGAGCATCTTGCAGTACTATACCCAGGTTCAAAGTGAAATCAACATCACTGGTTGGCTTCATGATGAAATTGTGTTAATACTAGGGCATTCCCTAGAAAGTTACTTTTAAAATAAATATCTAATACTAGTGCTTTTATTTTTGTGGGTGTGTTGTTTTTCCAATTACCTCTTAAAATTATTGGGAGTAGATATCACACATACATGAATTTTCATTTGATCACAGGTCCAGGCTTGTTGGATTCCAGCTTAAAGGATTTGCGATGCCTGTATTTGGAAGTATTTGCGTGGCACCAAGCACTGAATGCTTACCTATCACCTGTTATCTTCAAGTTGGCAGAGAGATCTGCCTGTGACCACATTCTGATGAACCTCAGGGAACACCATTCTGGAAGGAGAGGGTTCTGGATCAAGCAATGATGAGGAGGACAAAGATTACCTTAGTGATTAGTCTCATGTCTACCATGGGCCTTCCAGCTCCCACAGGGTCCTGTCCCTCCTTTCATGGGTCCAGATTATTTCTGAGTTAACACACTATATACACAGGGAGATGTGACTGGCCAGCAGCCTTTCCTCCTCCCCGTCATAGTTTGGAGTCCAATGATGCACCAGCTAGACAAACAGCAGAGCTGCCTCATAGCTCTGGGATGGGAGTTAGGAAGCGCCTGTCCTTCAAGGGGAGTTCATTGCCTGTGTGTGTCCCAGGAGTGAAGAAGATGACTCACTGTGTTGCTCTAATAATGGGTAAGGTAGGTTGAAAGAGGACCCTGTAGAGTCTAATTCAAGATACAAAAATTCACTCACATTACTATGGGATTGGCTTTTGGTGACAAGGCAAGAGTCCTAGTTGGGATTTTATGCCAATTGATGGCAAGAATCTTCAGGAATAAAGTGTCCTCTCCTATACAAATTAAACACTTATGCTCATTAAAAAAACTTCACCAGAAGAGTAAAAACAGAACCTACAGACTGGGAAAAAATTTTGTGGTATGACAAATCTGACAAAGCTCTAATCTCTAAAATCTACAGGAAAATCCAACACTTCTACAACAAAAAGACAAATAATCCAATAAAAAAGTAGGCAAAAGATATGAACAGACTTTTCATCAAAGAAGACATTCAAGGGGCTAACAGACACAGAAGGGAATGCTCGTGATCAATAGCCATTAGAGAAATGCAAATCAAAACCGCAATGAGATACCATCTCATCCTGACATTACTGGCACGAATCAAAAAAACAGAAAATAACAAATGTTGGAGAGGCTGTGGCGAGACCGGAACTCTAATACACTGCTGGTGGGAATGCAAAATGGTTCAACCATTTTGGAAAATGATATGGTGTTTCCTTAAAAGAACAGAAATAGAAATACCGTATGATCCAACAATCTCACTCCTAGGAATATATCCTAGAGAAATAAGAGCCACCACACAAATAGACATATATACACCCATGTTCATTGTAGCATTGTTCACAATAGCAAAAAGATGGAAACAACTTAAGTGCCCATCAACAGATGAGTGGATAAACAAACTATGGTACATACACACAGTGGAGTACTACACAATGATAAAGAACAATGATGAATCTGCGAAGTATCTCACAACATGGATGAATCTGGAGGGCATTATGCTGAGTGAAATAAGCCATTCACAAAAGGACAAATATTTTATGAGACCACTACTATAAAAACTCATGAAAAGGTCTACACATAAAAAGAAACGATCTTTGATGGTTACGAGGAAAGAGAGGGGTGGAGAGAAAAAACACTAAGTAGACAATAGATAAATGGTAACTTTGATGAAGGGGGACCATGGTCTTGGGAAACTTCTAGCTCAACTGGCATAACATAGTTTATAAAGAAAATGTTCTACATTCTACTTTGGTGAGTAGCATCTGCGGTCTTAAAGTCTTCTGAGTTGCTATCTAAGATACTTCATTAGTCTCACTCCATCTGGAGCAAGGGAGAACAAAGAAAACCAAAGACACAAGGGAAAGATTAGTCCAAAGGACTAATGGACCACAGCTATCACAGCCTCCACCAGACTGAGACCAGTACAACTAGATGTTGCCTGGCTACCGCCACTGACTGCTGTGACAGGGTTCACAATAGAGAGTCCCAGACAGAGCTGGAGAAAAGTATAGAACAAAATTCTAACTCACAAAAAAAAAAAAAAAAGACCAGACTTAGACTGGTCTGACAGAAACTGGAGAAACCCGGAGAGTGTGGTCCCTGGACACCCATTTAGCTCAGTACTGAAGCCACTCCTGAGGATCACCCTTCAGCCCAAGATTAGACAGGCCCATAAAACAAAAAGAGACTAAATGGGCACACCATCCCAGGGACAAGGACGAAAAGGCAGGAGGGGACAGGAAGGCTGGTAATGGGGAACCCAAAGTTGAGAAGGAGAGAGAGTTGACATGTCGTGGGGTGGCAATCAATGTCACAAAACAATATGTGTATTAATTGTTTAATGAGAAACTAGTTTGCTCTGTAAACCTTCATCTAAAGTACAACTAAAAAAAAAAAAAGAATTACGTGTCCTCACTACTATATTATGGAACCTGTGTAACTGGGTGGAGGTTTTGCTTTGAAAAGGACTCCTAGGAGTTCCCAGAGGCTGTTCTCTGATGGGATATTTGGGTGGAATGGCGCAGTCTATGCTTGGGGAGTCATGGGAACTCTTAAACCAAACCAAACCAGTTGCTCTTGAGTCAATTCTGACTCATGGTGACATCACGTGTGCAGAGTAGAACTGGGTTTTCAAAGGCTGTGATCTTTTGGAAGCAGATCACCAGGCCTTTCTTCTGAGGTGCCTCTGGGTGGGTTTGAACTGCCAAGCCTTTGGTTAATAGCTGAGCCCTTAACCATTTTTGTCACCCAGAGACTCTTATCATGAGAACATTTGTGAGCCTCAGATTCCACAAACACCGTTCCCTACATCCTCTGGTCTCCCCCAGAGAGTCAGTTGCTATAACTTGGCATTAATTTTGCCCAGGAGCAAAAAGTGTGTCTTCTATCTCCAGACTTTTCACAAATCTTAATAGATGGGGTACAAGCTGCCAGATTTTTGTGTCTCATTCAGAGAACCTAATAGTGCTTAATTGGGTAGAGGTTTCATTTCCTCTTAAAGATTCTGTCTGGTGCCTGAAATTAGATATTTAGGAGGCGTGGGGGACAGAATTGCCTGGTAGCCTCAATTTTATAATGACTCTAATCCATCAGGCTTCATTCATCCTCCTTGTGATTCAGACTTGAAGTTTTGTCAGCAATGGGAACAGGAGAGAATATTCAATTATAAAACCAGCTCCAAATTGGCCATTGTTATAAGTCATCATGAAATGACAGCGATGAGTGTTTGTAAAGGGCAATGATCAAATGCTGGTGTGGGATGAAACGGCAAGGCAACAATGCTCACCATGACCTGAGAGTCCATTGATCTGTTGCGTTGCACGCCTCGGGCACTACAAATAGCTTCTGGTGGGGTCTACCGTGCGGGTTTGAAAACTTCTAGTAGCACCTGAAGTCCTCTAACTTCAGGAGGAGGAGAGAGAATCACTATCAGCCCAAAGCTGATCCCTATGAGGTGGAGGTCAGACATACCTCTCTACTTCTCTTCTGGGTTCGATAATTCTTTGCAGTGGCCACACAGAACTCATAGACCATACTCACAGTTAAGTGATTTATTAAGGAAGTAACAGGGTACAACTCAGGATCAGGATCAACAGGCTATTTGCATGTAGGCAAGTCTGGAAGGCTCCCCGAACCGGAGAGCACATCCCTCCCTTCTTTGGTGCAGGATGGCTCTCTTAGCTCCTCTTTGCCATGCAAGCAAGCAGACCCTTCTCTCTGCCATTCATACCCCTCCGCCCTTTACCGTGTAGGCCATCTCTTAGCCCTCTCGGGATAGGCCTCCTCTCAGCCCCCTCAAAACAAGCCTTTCTGCCTTTGGCCTCCCTGTCGTTGGCCTTTCCACTCTAACTTTCCCAGCTCATAGCCAGCGTAGCAGTTTTGTTCAGCTCTCTTAGCTGCACTGACGGGTTATTGCCGTCACCACCGTCTCTGCTGCAGGGCCCCTTCTGGGCATGGTCTTCAGTGTTATAGCCCTTGACCTGTGTTACAGCTCTTTTAGGAGGTTCCTCTCCTCCTCACTCTCTCCTTCTTCTCTCTTCTTGCCTCTCTTGCCTTTTCTCCTTTTTTGCTTCTTTCTGAAATCTCCGTAGGCTTGGCTGCATATATAAGCAAAATAAAAAAAAAAATCAAACCCACAGCCGTCGAGTTGATTCTGACTCATAACAACCCCACAGAACAGAGAACTGCCCCATAGGGTTTCCGTATATATGTTACGTATATAAGCAAACTCCCTCCCAGTAGGGCAACAAACCGACCAGTCCTCTTAGTGGATCACAGTCACTTAATTTGCATAATCCATAATCACTTTATTTCCATAGTCTATAGTATATTGAGTCAATATTTTATACACCTTGCAGGGATTGGTCAAGATCGACCCATCCCTGCAAGGTGCATAAAATAGACCAATCACAGGGCAGGCTGCAGCCCAGGGCCAAACAAAAAGTATCAAACTATCAAGTTGTTTACAATTTACCCAGGAAATATCAATCAATCTAGACAAAAGTAACAAACTCTCTAAGGTAGAAAAGGGGGGCAAAGGCAACTCCTCGGGGCTTAGGGGAAAAATCTCACAAGCTGTTTTCTCCAAAGAACCAAGGCAAAAGGCCACATAAAGGAGCTCATTTCACCAGAGGTTACATTGCAGACCAACTTCTGCCTCTTCCCTCTTGGCTGTGCAGAGAACCAAGGAGCGATGGGGATTTCTTGGATAGGTGTGGCCTGTATTTATTCAGTCTCCTTCACAGCCTCAGTCCTTGGGAAAGCTCAAGAAAAGATGTAACATCAGGCTGGAGTTTCTAAGGTCTAGGAGTAACCAACCTACTCAGTGAGAATTCCAGAAAGCATCTTATCATTGTCATTATTAGGGATGGAAAGGTCTAGATCTTGCCTCTCCTGGCACTCTTGCTTCCCCGGGGGGTGGGTGGTGAGCACCTTCCCAGAAGTTTACAAGGGAGGGAAGTGCTTCTTGCCCACACAGCAGCTGAGAGCTGCCTGTTGCCTGGGAGGTTCTGGACCTACTCCTGGGAGGAGCCTGGCATGGTCCTGACTGGGTCAGTGGCCAGAGACTGAGCTTTCATCTGGTTGTCCCTGATGTGTTCCCTGGGAAGGTTTGTGTGTCTGTTTCTTAGGGCTCCAGTAACAGAATACCAGAAGCTGGGTGGTTTATAAGAACAGAAATATATTGTCTCACAATTCTGTAGGCTGGGAGTTTGAGATCAGGGTGTTGGCCACATTGATTCCTTTTGAGGCTCTGGGGGAGAATCTGTTCCATGCCTCTCTCCCGGCATTCCTTGACTTGTGGATGCTTCTTCATGTGGTCATCCTCCTCTGTCTGTGTCTCTCCTGTTTTATAAAGACACCACGCATATTGGATTGGGACCCGCTGTACTCAACTACCACCTCATGTTAACCTAACTGATAACATCTCCAAAGTCCCTATTTCCAAATAATGTCACATTCACAGGTACAAGGCTTAGGGCTTCAGTATATCTTTTTTGAGGGGGGACTCAATTCAATCCATAACAGTTTGGAAGTAAGACATAAACAATTCCACTCCCCTACAGCCTCATAGGGAAACACGCGATGGCAATGGGAAATCGGGTGACCTTCAAAGAGAACAATGGGTGCAAGAATGCCTTGTAAACTTGTAAACAGAGAACCTTTGTCAGTGCTTTTATACTTGTAAGGTGTGAGCCCAGTTATAGCCACCTGAACCTGTGAGTCATCTTATTTTTTCTGATTGAGTCCAGGGCTCTGGACAGAGCATTTTATTAAAAACAGAGTTTACTCATCGGTAGAGTTATGATAAAACATACCCAATAAGATTCTTTGATTTCTAAGTGGCAGAAACCCAACTCAGACTGGCTTAAGTCTCAATAGAAACTCATTACTCAGGGAATTTAAGAGACTAGGATGTAGGGCTTCAGGAAGAGCTGGATCTGAGGTCATGGAATACCATCGGGACTCCGACTCCGTCTTTTGGGTTTCATGCTTTCTCTGGGATAGCTTAGTTCTCAAGCACAAGATGGCTGCTGGTGCTCCAGGATTACAGGATTTTGATGTTTATGGTTTCAGAAGGAGACAAGCCTCCTCTTTCTTAGTATCTGTGTTAGTCTAAGAAAGAAGACTGTTCTGGAGCTGCTGGGGTCTCATGCCCAACCCTGTCGAGGTCACGGGGTTGACTGCTTTCCCAGGTTGAGGGCAGAAGCTTCAGAAGGCGAGAGGAGGGGACAGAGATGCAGGGCAGGCCCAACAGCAGGCTTCCACTACAGGATGTTGGGACCAGCCTCCCAGATGGGATGTGTTCCGTGGGCACCTGACGAAGGCTTGGCAAAACAATCAGCAGAAGGTGGAGGAGGAATAAGTGTTATAGCAGGAAAAAACAAAAGAGCCTCAAAAAAAAAACCCTCAAAGTTGACAACCTTCCAACTCTGCAAACTTGAAAATGTTATGTAAACAATGACAATAAAGGGCTCTGTATGCCCCTTTGCACTTAGCCACTGTTGACAGGCTGCCATTGTGCAGACCTTTCTTGAGGCTGTGCCCTTTGGATTCATTTTGGATTTGACATTGTAAAAAACGTTCCACCCACGGGTTCCCTTTGAAAGACTCGAGTATCTCTGAACTTAATATTCAGGTAAATAAAGAGAGTGCTTGGGAGAAAATTACCTCCTCTGAAATGCTTGTCACGTAGATATGTTTCACAGGAGAACCACAGAAGGAAAGGAAAATGGCAGAATTCCTGTTTGACATCTAAAGCTTCCCGTGTGGAAATTCTTTCCATCCCCCTGGTCTCTGCTGCTTTAGGCTTGGGGTTTGCTGCAGAACAAAGAGAAGCATCTCTTCTGGGTTTGTGAATGAACTGGGATGGGGAAAAAAATTGCATTTTTATTTTTACCAACTTCCAGCTGAAATTTAACATTTTCCTCCATTATTGAATGGAGGTGACAAATTCCAGCAGCCTTAGCAACACCTGTGATTTTATTGCCCGTTGAAAACTCACAGGTATTTTATACCACGTTACTGTTGCTGTGAGATTTCAAAATTCTGCTTATGCTCACCACGACTTCTCAATTCATTTTGAGTTGATATTTTATTATATAACATGTTAAGAAAGAAGCATATGCATTGCTTTTTCAAAATTATCATTCAGTATGCATTTCAATATCATCTGTAGCCTTCGTCATCCTGTGAATTTTATTTTATGCATTTAAAAATATGATTCTGGAAAGGGGTCTACAAACTTCACTAGACTGCCAGAGGAAACCAGGGCACAAAAAAGTAAGGACCCCTCCCAAGAGATAAGGATGGAGTGTGACTGCCCGCCCAAAACTCAGATGGCAGCAAGCCGAGGGCATCAGGGGACAGTGAGGACACCAGTGTCCTGCTTCAGGACCTGCCATTAGTCACCAGTCAAGGCGCTTTACTTCTTGACCTCAGTTTGCTCCTGTGCAAAATGAGTTTAGGGTGCTGTCTTAGTCATCTGGTGCTACTGTAACGGAAGTACAAGTGGATGGCTTTAACAAAGAGAAATTTATTTTCTCACAGTCTAGTAGGCTAGAAGTGCAAATTCAGGGTGTCAGCTCCAGGGGAACGCTTTCCCTCCCTGTCAGCTTTCTCATCAATCTTCACTTGGTCTGGGAACGTCTGAGTGCAGGAACCTCAAGTCCAAAGGACGTACTCTGCTCCCAGTGATGCTTTCTTGGTGGTATGAGGTCCCTGCTTCCCTTTCATCTCTTGTAAGATAAAAGGTAGTACAGGCCACACCCTAGGGAAACTCCCTTTACATTGGATCAGGGATGTGACTTTAGTAAGGGTGTGACAATCTCACCCTAATCTTCTTTAACATAAAATCACAATCACAAAATGGAGGACAACCATACAATACTGGGAATCATGGCCCAGCCAAACTGATACACACATTTTCTGGGGAGACATAATTCAACCCGTGACAGATGCAGAGGGATTTCAACGAATTTATCTCCCCAAAGTCCCTCTTGTCACTCATATTTAATGGCCCTTCACTGATGGGACTTGATGTGATGGCGGAGTCCCATCTATACTAGACAGGTGTCATTTTGGCTGATCTCAAAGAATGCAATCATGCCTAGTTAGGAGTTGTCTCAGGGAAATTTTAAATCCCGGCTGGTTTCTCCCCTGCTTCTCCTTGCTTTCTGTTAGGGATTGAATTATGTCCCTCCCCTATCCCAAAAGATATGTTGACATCTTAACCACAGGTACCTGTGAACATGACCTTGTTTGTGACCTAACCATTTGCACCACGCAGGGACTCAAAAATTATGGAGAGATTTCTCATCGAAGATGGCTCTGCTTTGCACCTCTTCTCTTTCCTTCTCTTGTCCTCCCTCCCCTTTCTCTCCCTTCCCCTGCCCTTTCCTTCTTTTCTTTTCTTGCTCCCTTCTGTCCTCTTACCTTCTCTTTCTTTCTCTCTCTATTTCCTTCCTGACCCTCCCATCCCCTCCCATCCTTAGCTGCAGTCCCTCTCCCTGATTTGGCCATTAGTGGGGTTCACTGGAAATAATTCATTGAAAGTTCTGTGGATGTGAAAACCAACCAAAGAGAGATGAGTATAATATTCACCTCATCTGACTTTTCAATTAAAAATAGCACAAAGACTTTCATGTAGTTTAGTAAGCATATGTGTAAGTGCTCTTGGGATCAGGGAGAATGTTTATGCATCTCCATTTGCCCAGTGCCCTCAAAGTGTCAATGTATGTGGGATTGGGTTGAATGCTGATGGGTTAAACTGGATTAAACTGGAGGTGGGAAGAGGAGATGATGAAGTAAAAGGAGAAAAGGAGGTGGGAAAGGAAAGAGATAGAAAGAGGAGGAAGGAGAAAGAATAAGAAGAAGAACGGAGGCAAATGGAGACAGACTGTAGGCAAATTACAGAAAAGGGAAGAGGCATAGTGTTGGCCCTTCTATAGGTTCGAATCCTAATCTGGTCTCATGAGTTGTGTGAGTCTGGTCTTCTATTTTCTCAACTATAAAATGGGAACCACAGCACAGTCCTCAGGGAAGCAGGGTGCCCTCAGTGGGCACTCAGTGAATGGGAAACACAGCTGACTCAGGGCCCGACATGTCACCTCGAGCTGCCGCTCATGGACTTAGAGGACAGAACTGTTTTCAATGTCTTATCTAGTCATCGAAATTGCAATTGAAGACTGCTCCCTGTTCTCCAACTGCTCTTTACTCTCTGAAACTTGAGTCTTCCTTCTGGACGAAATGACTGCAGCTGCCACCAGCAAAAGGATCCAGCAACAAAGACTGGTATCACGGTCCTAAGAGTGCTGTGTTAGTTTCCTGGTCCTGCCATAATAAAGCATCACAAACTGGGTAGCTTAACGCAATTAAACTGGAATTCATCCTTTCCCAGTTCTGGAGGCTGAAAGTCTGAAATCAAGATGTCAGCAGGGCCATGCCTTCTCTGAAGGCTCCATGCTCCATCTGAAGAACTTTCCTTGTCTCTTCCAACTTCTGGTGGTCACAGGTGTTCCTTGGCTTATGGCAACATCACTCCAGTCTCTCCCTCCATCTTCACTTGGCCATCTTCCCTCTGTGTCTGTCCATCTCTGTGTCTCTTCTCCTCTTTTAATAAGGACACCAGTCTTATAGATTTAGGATTCACTCTACTCCAGCATGACCTCTTGTTAACTGATAACGTCTTCAAAGGTCCTATTTCCAGACTAGGTCACATTTACAGGTAATGGGGGTTAGGACTTCAATATACCTTTTTGGGGGACACAGGTCACCCCATAACAATTACCCAATAAAATCTAGCTGTGAGCTAGCATAGCAGTCTTCCTCCTTACAGCTTTCAACACCAGGGGGTCCATGTTCTCTTGTCATATATTAACCCCAGTCACATGGGGATTGACTTAGAGGTGTTAGCAGGCAGAACTCCATCTTTTTATCTCATTCCATGTACAATCTCAGCATCTTTAGAGCAACTCTAAAATCACAGAAACGAAGGCCAGAATTTCTAAATGTGTGTTCCTACCCTTGGTCTCTACAGCAACAACCTGGGTTTCACATTTCCCTGGTAGCCTTGTCCTCGCAAAAAACGTCCCCCTCCATTTTTCCCGCTCTCTGCCCAGCATCTTCGCTAGCACAGGTCAGAAATAATACATAACAAGTCCCTCTTCCAAACATCCTTTGGTAAACAATGCATGGCCCTGAAAACAAAACCATGCCGTCTTCCAGGTGGGAACAGACACTAAATAACAGCCTCAGCCTCCTGGTCATAATAACAGGCTGCTATAACCCGGTACCAATGCTCCGCCCTGAGTGTGTGGCCCTGTCCTTTGATTTCACTGCTGGATTTGGATGGAGGGCTGACAAGAAAGCACTTGCCACCAGCTCAGGAGAGATGGCCTGGTCTCCAGCCCAGCAGCCTGGGCATGAGGGTTCTCTATAGGACTCTGTAACATGAGGTTCCAGCAATCACTGGACAACTTCTGGGACCCTTGGATGGCCAAGTGGGGAGAGGAGGAGATGGGACCTTTAAGAGGGCACCGCTCAGGACTGATGCTTGAAATCTGAGCTAAGGCTGAGGCAGACCCATGTCAGAAGGCTTGGCAGAGGCTATCCTTTCAGAGACTTACCCAATGTTTGTGGGATAGATATGGCAGGACATTAAGATGTTTTATGACTCCCAGGTTAGCCAGGAAAGGGGAGCGGGAGAGAATAGGTCGTTAATCCTCCTACAGAAGAGCGTGGGACAGTGAGAAATAATCCTGATGGCATGACAGCTCCTCCATGGACCACACACCGCATAATACTCCCACGTAGACAGACGGGTTAGGACAGCACGAGGCATTTGCACCACCACCTGAAAAGCCCTGTTCGACCCTGCAAGTGTAACTGAGGGCCTACTGTATGTTCCCTTCAGGAGGGCTGCAGATGAGCAAGGCACAGTTCTGTCCTCAGAGTGAGTGGGTAAGACCAGCAGGCAGACACCATACTGCCAGGTAGACTGGGAGGGACAGACTTACATGCTGTGGGTGACTGGGGAGCATACATCCCCTCAGGAGGGGTGTCCCTGAGGGGCCCTTGGGTGCCATGGCCAGCTTTCAGATCCGCCATAAGAAGAGTCATAGGAAGACATGGTCCCTTCCATTCCTCAGTGTCTCCTGTGGATCCCACATGAGAAGCTCTTTTAAACCCATTAGTAAACCAGTTGCCATTGACTCATTCTGACTCATGGCAACCCCACGTGTGTCAGAGTAGAACCATGTTCCATAGGATTTTCAATGTCTGACTTTTTGGATGTAAATCACCAGGACTTTCTTTTGAGGTTTCTCTGGGCGGATTTGAACCTCCCATCTTTCGATTAGCAGCAGAGTGCATTCCCATTTGCACCAAGCAGGGACTCCTACAAAAGACAAACTCCTCCCAAATGACCAATCAGAGAGCAGCCTGGTACCAGCCCATCCCACCTGGGTGATGTCACCAGGACTCTTGGGCTTGTCATGCTGTGGCTGGCTGGCGCCGGGAGGGTTGCCCTCCCTGAATCTGTGTGTCGCCATCATTCTCCAGGAAGGACCCACTGTGTTGAGCTCTTCTGATCTGACCTCTCTCTGACCAGCCTAATGGTGTCCCAGATCCCTCCAGGACCCCTCAGAAGGCAGCCCGTAGTGTAATGGAATTCCTTTACCGTCCCTAGGAAAACAGAGAGCAGTGATGGTTCAGTGGTAGAATCCTTGCCTTCCATGCAGGCGACCTGGGTTTGACTCCTGGCCAGTGCTCCTCATATGCAGCCACTACCCATCTGTTAGTGGAAGCTTTTATCAATTGTATTGTGCTTTAGTTGAAAGTTTACCGCACAAATTAGTTTCTCATTCAAAAATGTGTATACAAATTGTTTGCAATTCCCACAATGTGGCAGCACTCTCCCCCTTTCCACCCCGGGTTTCCTGTATCCATTCATCCTGTTTTTCTGTCCCTTCCTGCCTTCTCTTCTTTGCTTTTGGTCAGGTATTGCCCATTTGGTCTCATAAACTTGATTGAACTAAAAAGCACTTTCCTCACTTGTGTTATTGTTTGCTTCATAGGCCTGTCTAATCTTTTGCTGAAAGGTGGACTTCAGGAGTGGCTGCAGTTCTGAGTTAACAGTGTATCCAGGGGTCATAGTCTCAGGAGTTCCTCCAGTCTGTCAGACCAGTAAGTCTAGTCTTTTTTGGTCGATTTGAATTTTGTTCTACATTTTTCTCCCACTCTACCCAGTACCTTCTATTGTGATACCTGTCAGAGTGGTCAGTGGTGGTAGCTGGGCACCATCTAGTTCTTCTGGGCTCAGGTTGGTGGAGGTTGTTGTTCATGTGGTTCATTAGTTGGACTAATATTTTCCTTGTCTTCGATTTTCTTCATTCTCCTTTGCTCTGGATGAGACGGGATGAATAGATGTATTTTAGATGGCCGCTTGCAAGCTTTTAAGATCCCAGATGCTACTCACCAAACTAGGATGTAGAACATTTTATTTATGGACTACATTATGCCAACTGATCTAGATGTCTCCTGAGACCATGGTCCCCAGCCCTCTGCACCAGTAACTCAGTCCCTCAGGGTGGTTTGATGTGTTTAGGAAGCTTCTATGACTTTGCTTTTGTCAAGCTGTGCTGACTTCCCCTGTGTTGTGTGTTGTCTTTCCCTTCACCATAGTTAACACTTGTCTACTCTCTAGTTAGTGATTTCCCCTCCCCACCCCTCCCCTCCCTTGTAACCATCAAAGATTGTTTTTTTATGTGTGTAAACCTTTTCTTAGTTTTTTGTAATAGTGGTCTCATACAATATTTTTCCTTTTGTGATTGAGTAATTTCACTCAGAATAATGCCTTCCAGATTCATCCATGTTGTGAGATGTTTCATGGATTCATCATTGTTCTTTATCTTGTGTATGTACCATAATTTGTTTATCCATTCTTCTGTTGATGAGCACTTAGGCTGTTTCAGTGGAGGCTTTTGTGTTGCTATGATGCTGAACAAATTTCAGCAGAGTTTCCAGTCTAAGATGGACTAGGAAGAAAGGCCTGGAGATCTACTTCTATAAAACAGTCAATGAAAACCCTATGGATCACAACGGTCCCATTGTGCATGGGGTTGCCATTAGTTGGGGGTCAACTCAACAGCAACCAATAACAAGAACCTCAGGGAACCCAGAATTTTCTTTAGGTGAGCTGCAGAGGAAAACAACACAAACATTAATTTGTAAGTGTTTACAATCACCTTGATCCCTGCTTCCAAAGGAGAGAGAAACCTTTCTTTGTGTGCCTTGCTACTGAGCCTTTGCAGGTCTGTTCTAGAGACAAGGAGAAGCAAAAAAAAAAAATCAAATGACCATACATGAGAGCAATGTCTGGGTGGGAGGAGGGGCAGGGGACAGGGATGTGAGGATGAAGAATGACAAGACACAGCAAGGGGAGGCAGCTGTGGAGAAAGTGGAATCTAGCGGGGGGACCTGTGTATTCAAGGAAATTTAAATTAGTTCTGTGGGGTGACATGGATATCATCACATTCTCTGGAATAACACTTCCTCTAGCTAACATCTAGAGCTATTAGGCATTATCCTAAGCACATGTCAAGTACTACTTCATTCCATCTTCGTATCACCTTACAAGGCAACTTCTCTTATTAACACCCACTGTACTGATGGAAGGAATTCTGAGTGGTGCAAAGGGTTAAGCGCTCAACTACTAACTGAAAGGTTGATTATCTGAACCCACCCAGAGGTGCCTCAGAAGACAGGCTTGGCGATCTGCTCCCAAAAGGTCAAAGCCTTGAAAGCCCTATGGAGCCCAGTTCTACTCTGACACACGTGGAGTTGCCAAGAGTTGGAATCAACTTAATGGCAACTGGTTTGTTTTTTGTTTTTGTTTTTTTAGTACCAAAGAAGGAATAAAAGCACAGAGTTCAGGTCAGTTGTGTTGAATGTCCAGAGATCTATGTTGTTTCTCAATTATTTGAGGATTAGTTTCTTGGTTGGTATTGAAGGAAACCCACCTGTGTTCAGACTGGAATGTTCCAGAAAGCCCAGGTCCTATGGGTCACACCTTGGGGACTACCCGAGCCTTAGAACACTGGCTTCCTCCTTCCCTGGCCTCATGGTGGGTGCCATTGGCCAACCCTGTCCATGGCATCACCTCCCCTGAGCATTCTTCCAGGTCAAAGGACATCCACCAGGGTTCTCCAAACGCAGGTCTCCTCACTTTTGCAGCTGCCCTTGGTTTATACTCAAATAACCTCAGAGTATAAAATCATGACCTCCCTCATTCTTCTTTCAAGACTCAAGTCCTAACAGGACCCACATCTCACACCATACATAAAAACTAACTCAAAATGGATCAAAAATCTAAATGTTAAAGCTCAAATTATAAAGTTCTTGAAAGAAAACATAGGGACAAAACTATGGGACCTAATTTTTTGTAAAGATAGATTATCAAACACAATTACAAATGTACGAGCAGCAGAAGACAAATTAGATAACTGGGACCTAATAAAAATTAAGTACTTAATGCTCATCAAAAGACTTTATCTAAAGAATAAAAAGACAGCCTACAGATTGGGAAAAGATCTTCAGTAATGACATATCTGATAAGGGTCTAATTTCTAAAATAAATATAAAACTTCAACAACTCAACAACAAAAAGATAAATAAAAAATGAGCAAGGGACATGAATAGACACTTCACCGAAGAGGACATTCAAGCAGCCAACAAACATATGAAAAGATGTCCTAGGTCATTAGCCATTAGAGAGATGCAAATCAAAAGTACAGTGAGATACCCTCTCACCCCTCCTAAAATGGCAATGATTAAAAAAAACAGAAAACAACAAACGTTGCTGAGAATGTGGGGGGATTGGAACACTTACCCACTGCTAGTGGGAATGTAAAATAGTATAACTGCTAACAGTATGATGATTCCTTAAAAATTATAAATATAGCTACCTTATGATCTAGCAATTTCGCTCCCTGGTATACCCTAGATATCTAATAGAAGGGACAAACACAAACATATGCACACTTAGTTTATTGCAGCACTATTCACAATAGCAAAAAGATGGAAACAACCTAAGTGCCCATCAACAGATGAATGGATAAACAAAATGTGGTACATGCATACCATGGAATACTATACAATAAAGAGCAATGAGTTCCTGAAACATCTTGGAACATGGATAAATCTACAGGACATTATGTTGAGTGAAATAAGTCACTCACAAAAGGACAGATACTGTATGATCCCAATTTTATAAAATGACAAGAACAGCTATATACACAGAGACCATCGTTCATTGGTAATTACGGGGGGGTTGGTTCATTCTATAGACAGTGGTCACTTTTTACTTGTGGGTGATTGAAAAGGTAGTACCAAATATGGAAGAAGTGTGCCCTGTTTAACCAAGATAACTGACGCCAACGCCACTAGGTTGTACACACACACACACATGTGCACACACACACACACACACACACACAAAGATGTTTAGGTAAATGCTATGTTATAGACAATTTTGCAACAACAACGACCACCAAAATATGTGTGTGTGTTTATATGTATACATATATATGTTTATAAATACATATCTGTATGTATAAATGTATACGTGTATGCATGTATGTATAGTATAATTAAATATATATTATAATAAAGAAAATAAATATGTATATAATAGACCAAATAAGGGTCATAGAAATTGATACTTCTTAGACATAACCAATCTCCTCACAGGATTAGTTTTCTTGATTTGAAGACTTAGGACCAAAGTCTCATGGGACAACTCAGTCAATTGGCATAATATCTTTCATAAAGTTTATGTTCTACATCCTAGTCCAGCATAATGCAATGAATCACTTTAGTGTGACCTTTCTAGCCATGGTCTTGTAACTCCAACCCACGAGATTGGGCAGACTATGTGATAGGGTAGTTGTGGCCCTCCCAGAAAGAGATTGGTTAGTTTTACCATCCCTATGGGATGGAAATGAGCAACCCCAGAGGCAGGAAAGAGAAGATCCCATTACCACCAAAGAAGAACAGCCAGGAGCCAGCATATCCTTTGGACCCAGGATCCCTGCTCTGAGAAGCTCCTAGAAGCAGGAGCCCGAGACAGAGAGAGCTGGAACCCTGAAGACAGTGAGAAGCAGTGGCAGGAGAGACCCTGCAGCAGAGACCCGGCAGCAGGAGACAGCGTGGTGGGCTTCCCGGCCCGCAGAGCAAGAAAGTTAAGTGCCTTTAGGCAGAAGCCTAGGGCCAGGGAGAGGAGCATCTGCAAGGATGGCTGGGAAGAGGCTGTCCTGATGGAAGAATTGTATCTTGAGTGTTCCTGAGCCTGAATTGTAACCTGTTACTTCCCTAATAAACCCCACAATCACAAGTATGGTCTGTGAGTTCTGTGTGGCCATTGCAATGAATTATCAAATCAAGCAGAGAAGTAGAGAGTGCTGTGGGAGGGACGGTTAGTGTATATAATTAGTAAAGATGGTTAGTGTCAGAATTAGTAAAGATGGCAGAGAAAGGAGGCATGTCTGACCTCCACCTCATGGAAATCAGCCTTGGGCTGTTGATCTTGATTCTCAGTCCCCCTTGTGAAGTTAAAGGAGGTCAGACGCTGCCCCCATGCCATTTTTACATCCAATGAGTAGTGTCAGTGGTCTTAAAAGCTTGCGAGTGGCCATCTAAAATACAACAATTGGTCTCTACTCGTCTGGAGCAAAAGAGAAAGAAGGAAATCCAAGACTCAGAGAAGGAAGCAATCTACAGGACTTACACTCACTCCTCATTTATTGAAATGTTAGGTTCCAAAGACCAGGTCGTTATGTGAAAATTGGCATTATGCAAAAATGGAGGATGACCACATCAGATCACAAAATGGAGGATAAATATATCATTATATAACTGCAAAATTACATCATTACATAACTGCCAAATCACATCACCATGTAACTGCCAAACCACTGAGAATCATGGTCCAGCCAACGTGACACATAACCTTAACCATCATAGCCAGCATTACTTGAGCCTTGCACCTGGGCATTCATTATTGCCAGACTGAGTTGTTAATGTGTAAAATAGTTGAACAGTAGATTTTTACTGTTGTTGTAAATGTAAAATATCACATAACGAGATAGTCAATAAGTGAGGGGTAGGTATAATTGTCTGCATGAACTGCGGCCTTCTCTACCTGAGACCAGAAGGACTAGATGGTGCCCAGCTACCACAGTGAACATTCTGATCAGGACCACAATAGATGGATCCTGATAGAAAGGGAGAAAATGTGGAAAAAGACTTCAAATTTTCAAAAGAATCCAGACTTAATGGACCAACTAAGATAGAAGGAATCTCCGAGACTATTACCCATAGATATTCCCTAAGCCTTGAGCCAAAACTATTCCCCTAAGTCACCTTTTAGCTAAATAACAGGTTAGCTCATAAAGTAATAAATATTACCCTTGAGTACTGTGCTCTTTTAAAAACAATCTATATGAGACTAAATGGTCCACAAATACTCTAAAACATAGATGAGAAAGTTGGGGGGCTGTGAGATGAGGTTAACGGGAACAGAACCAGTAGATCAGAAATAATGAGAATGTTGATACAATGCGAAGAATGTAACCAATATCACTGAACAAAATGTGTACAAATTGTTGAGTGGAAACTTGTTTTGCTGTGTATACTTTCCACTGAAAATACAATAAAATATTATTTAAAAGAAAGATACAAGTCCATGTCCTCCTCCCTTGCTTTGAACCCTGCAGACTCCTACCTGCTGGATGTTAGGTAATTGTTCTGATGGACTGGCCATGACTTACAAACACTTTCAAGGACAGAGTGTTGGAAGTCTGCATGCTCTCTGTGAAAGAACATGAGCTGTTGCCATATGGACCATGGTCTTAAGAAATAAAAATGATTTCACTTTCATTCAAGTGTTTATTTGTTTAACAAATAGGTTTTTTGAATACCTATATAAGCCAGGCAATAACTTAGGCACCAAGGATACAACAGTTCCAATCTCTCCCTAGGTTCTCTGGGTGGCACAAATGGTTTCCACTTGGCTACTAACCAAAATGTTGGCTGTTTAAATCCACTCAATAATGTCTTGGAAGAAAGACCTGGCAATCTACTTCTGAAAGATCACAACCATTGAAAACCCTATGGAGCGCATTTCTACTCTGGCACACATGGGGTTGCCATGAGTCAGAGTTGACTCAATGGCAATGGATTAATCCCTCTCTCGGTGTTTTGTCGGTGTCCCCTAAGTAGGACATGTCAACATGATTTCTGTGAAGAAAATTGGTTGCGGGAAGCATGACAACCTGTCTCCAGGTTTGGCTGTCTGCCCTCTCCTCTGTGAAGATGCTGTTGCCTCACGCGTTGAAGGTGTTTCCAACCTGTGGAAACAAGTGATAGATTGTGAAGTGTCACCCATGACTCCAGGCAGTGTGTGCTGAATGATACTAGAGTCGTCCTCCACAGAAATATTGCTGGAGGAGGGCTTGTTGTAGTCCTTCCTTCAGCACGTGGCCACCATAGCTTCATGGCTGAGGCATCCAGGATGCTTCCTGGAAAGGCTGGACACTGTACCAGCAAAGCCTGAATTGGTGCTGGGTGTGGCCAGTCTCTCTGGAAGGCCAGTCTTCTCTACTCGTGCCCAGACTGAGCCAGTCACTGGGGAGAAGAGGGGACACGCAGATCACCACACAAAGCTATCCATCTCTCAGTGGCTGGGACCTGCCCTGACAGATCCAGCCCTGTCCACCTATCTTTGTCTCCTAGTGCTGCTATAACAGATACACCACAAGTGAGTGCTTTTAAAGAACAGAAATTTATTTTCTCACAGTTAGGAGGCTAACCATCTGAATTCAGGGCACCAGCTCTAGGGGAAAGTTCTCTTTCACTTTGGGGGAAGATCTTTGTCTTAGCTTTTGTAGCCCTGGCATTCCTTGGTTCCTTGGTGATCTTCATGTGGCATCTATCTCCCCCACTCCCCACACTCCTCACACCCCCATTTGTGTTCACTTGTCTCTGTGTCTATACTGCTCCTTACCACTCAGAAGTGATTAGCTTCAGGGTACACCCTACACTGATAGGACCTCATTAACATAATACAGAAACCCCTATTCCCAAATGGGATTACATTCACAGGTATCAGGGTTAGGATTCCAGCATGTATTTCGGGGGCACACGATTCAATCCATAACACCAATTTTCCACAGACTTACTCCTTGTCTGTGTGGGATAGCCCTCTGGGCTCAGGGACACCATCTGTGGTCAGAGCCAAACACTAAGCAAAGCCAGCTGGTCCACATGGGGATACAGGAAGTTCCCCTTTGGAGGGTCCATAGGGAGAATCCCTAGTCCATGAGCAGGAATCGGGCCTCTTTCCTGTGCCCATCATGGGAGACTGTAGAATGTGGGACTAGGTGAAGCAAGTGAGGGGCATCGTCTCAGGCACAAAATCTAAGGACGTATCAAGGAACTCAGGGTCTTAGTCTCCCAGGGCTGCCATACAGAAATGCCACAAGTGGGTTATTTAAAGAACAGAAATTTATTGTCTCACCATTTCTAGGGCTAGAAGTCGAAATCAGTCCATCAGCTCTAGGGCAGGGTCCTTCGTTGTCACTAAACCAAAAACCAAACCCATTGCTGTCAAGTCGATTCTAACTCATAACTATCCTATAGGACAGAAGTGAACTATCCCACAGGGTTTCCAAGGAGCCGCTGGTAGATTCAAACTGCCGACCTTTTCGTTAGCAGCCAAGCTCTTAACCACTGCGCCACCAGGGCTCCACCGTGGGCATTCCTTGGCTGCTTGTAGATGTATCTTCATGGGCATCTGTTTTCCCACCGTGTGCGTGTCTGTATCTATCTTACTCTTTTTTTTTTTTTTTAACTCAGAAGGGATTAGGTTTAGGACCCATCCTACTCCAATATGACCTCATTAACATAAAAAAAGAAAACAGGGATTAGGACTTTTACATATATTTCTGGGGGACACAATTCAATCCCTAACACTCAATTATCAAGGTAAATAATAGTTTAATGCAATATTTTTAAATCAAAATCAATGCAAAAAATCTATGATGCATAAAATAGCAAAATAAAAACAGGATTGGTATTACTGCTTTTTTTTGGTTTCAGGCTTGGCCCGACACTGGCTAACAGCTATCTTCTTTGAAAATTTATGTGCCGTCGTTGTTTTGGCTGCTGTTGAATCAACCCCTGACTCATGGTGACCCCTGCACAACGGAATCGAACTGTTATGGGTTTTCATTAGCTGATTTTCAGGAGTAGATCACCAGGCCTTTCTTCTTAGTTTATCTTAATCTGGAAGCTCCACTGAAACCTGTTCAGCATCATAGCAACATGCAACCCTCCCCTGACAGATGGGTGGTGGCTGTGCATGAGGTGCATTGGCTGGAAACCGAATCAGGTCTCCTGAATGGAAGGAGAAAATTCTACAACTGAACCACCTGTGCTAAACACAAACCAAACCTGTTGCCATCAAGTTGATTCTGATTCATAGAACTGCCCCATAGGGTTTCCAAGGAGCGGCTGGTGGATTTGAACTGCTGACCTTTTGGTTAGCAGCCAAGCTCTTCACTACTGTGCCACCAAGCCTCCTGAGCTAGACACATGCATATATTATTTTTCTTTTATAGGGTAACCCTGCAAGGTAAGCATTATAATTCTTATTTTATAGATGAGTAAACTGAGGATCCTTGGATTAAGTGATTTGTCAAGATCATAGAGCTACTGGGTGGCTGAGCTAGGTCTTCTTCACTCCAAATGCTGCGCCCTTTCACCTCTGCAAAGCTGCCTCCTTGGCGGTGCACTGGCAGAGGAAGAGGAGGCCAAAGTCTCTAGAGGAGAGATTTGTTCAGTCTCTTCCTGACAAAAAGCCCAGGCAGTGTGGAGTCTGAGCTGGAGATATCAATCATGAAACTTCTGTCTCGTGGGTCTTGTAATAGCCAGGTTAATGCATAGCTTTTCGGTCTGTGGTTTTTGCTTAATCCCTTTTTTATTTCATTGTTCCTTTAACTACGTGATTCTTTTGGCTCTGCAATCAGTCTTAATAAATGCTGTAATTACAAATTTCCTCGACTCTGCTGTACTGAAGGGAGCTCCATCCCCAGCTCACGGCAAACCGTGAGGAATCATGGCTGGTGACCACCGCCATCTGTCGGGTTTGCTCTGCCCGTCTCTCAGTCAAGTTCACACCTGTATTTCCAAAATCTGCCTGGCGCCTGGCACATAACCAAAACCAAACCCATTGCTGTCGAGTTGATTCCGACTCATAGTGATCCTACAGAACAGAGTAGAACTGCCCCATAGGGTTTCCCAGGAGCACCTGGTAGATTCAAACTGCCGACCTTTTGGTTAGCAGCCAAGCTCTTAACCACACTGCACCACCAGTGTTTTTGCCTGGTGCATAGGAGGTGCTTAATAAATATTTGTTGACTGAGTGAGTAAATGAATGAATGAAAAAAAAAGTCTAACCAGTGTATAACTCTTAAAAAAGTGCATGCAGTTTTTTCGGCATCTCTCCTTGAAACTTGTCCTTGGGGTAGTGGTCACGGAATTAACTGAGAGTTTTCATAGGTTGAAATGAGAAAGCACGTAAATTTTGTGATGCTTTGTAAGACCATATTTTAAATACATATATTTCTAAAACAGCAGTTGAGGTGGCCAGAGTGAAATACGTATTATTTAACACCTAGGGGGTAAAAGCCTGGGTGGTGCAAGCTGTTTGCTCTCGGCTACTAACGTAAAGGTTGGTGGTTCCAGTCCACCTAGTGGTGCTGCAGAAGAAAGGCCTGGCAATCTGCTTCTGTAAAGTTTACAGCCAAGAAAACCCTATGGAGCAGTTCTACTCTGGAACACATTGGGTCACTATGAGTTGGAATCAACTGGACAGAAAGGAGTAGAGGGTAAAAATATACAGTTGGCGCCAAATACTTAGAAATAAGGTGTGCTTGTGTTTGATGTGTCCACAAAGGTGCATGGATGATTAAGGGTCAGATGTCCTACTCATGAGACAAATGAACTTCCTGATGAATTCATAACAAAACATTTGCCATTTCAATCATTTTTGTGCATACAATTCAGTAACATTAATTATGTTCACCATGTTGTGTAGCCATCACCCGTGTTTCCAAATTTTCTCATCGCCCTGAACAGAAGCTCAGTGCTCCCTAAGCAATAATGCCCCCTTTCCCCCTCCCACCTACCCCTGGTAACCACTAATAAACTTTTGTCTGAAAATGCATTTGCGTCTCCTAGATAGTTCAAATAAGTGTGATCAGACAATATTTGCCATTTCGGGTCTGAATTATTTCACTCAGCATAATGTTTTCAAGGTTCTTCCATGTGCTGGCATGTATCAGAACTTCATTTCTCTTTATGACCGAGTGATAGTCCTGTAAGGAGCCACAGTGGTGTAAATGGTTAAGCCCTCGACTGCTTACTGAAAGGTTGGCAGTTCAATCCCACCCAGCGGCCCCCTTGGGAGAAAGGCCTAGTGATCTGCTTCCGTAAAGGTTACAGCCAAGAAAACCCTATGGAGCAGTTCTACTCTGTCACATGGGGTCGCTGTGAGTTGGAATCAACTTGAGGGCACACAACAACAATAATATTCCATTGTATGGATACACTACATTCATCCATTCATGTGTTGATGGACTCTTGGGTGGTTGTCTACCTTTTAGCTGTTGTAAATAGTGCTACAATGAACACTGGTGTACAGGTACCTGTTTGAATCTCTGCTTTCAATTTTTTTGGGTAGGAGTGAAATCGCTGGGTCAGGCTAGTCCTTTTAAGAGAGTCTTATTCCTTGCAAAGCTGTTCCTGGGTGTTCACTGGGCAGAGTGAGTGCTCAAGAGCAACCTCAGGTGTATGGCTTGCTGTACTCCTCTAAAAACAAGTGGTGTTGTGGGGGCAAGGTTTGACCAGTGGTAGACGTAGGAGGGTTTGGGAGGACTACAGGAAACAGCACACCTGTACAATTTATATATCAATTCTGTTTCTTGGTGCCACCTTCCCTGCCTCAGCCCTGGGATTTATAACTAACTGCACAGCCCTCTCTCCTATTCCCCCAGATCAGGCTGCCTATACCCTTGGGTCTTGCTCGTGTGGAACCTGCCTCTTTAACTTACACCCCACCCTCCACCCAATAACAATCCTTGCTGTTTAAGGTGTGGACCCAGCATAGACCCTATCCAGTCTGCATTGTGACAAGATCTCCAAGTGATTCATACGCACCTTAAAGTTTGAAAAATATTATAGATAACTCAAATTCATCCTTAAGTGTTCAGCTCAAAGGGTCACCTCCTCCAGATAGCTGCCTCCCCACCATCTCCTTCCCACCCTACCCCCAGCCTCTGCACAGGGGAGGTTACAAGCAGGCACAACGCCAGCAAGGACTGCCCACACCACAGTAATGACCATTCCTAGCTCATGAGTCATTCTGTTCCACTGGTTATGCACTCTGCGGGGGGCGGGGGGGGGGTGCTAAATGTACTATTCATCTGGGTATAGCCAATTTCTAGCATCATACTGGCTCAACACGTGTTGTAAATGCATCATACTTGGGAATCCTCACCCAGCACTTATGTCTCCCTTGTAGAAGCACATGACAGGTGAGACCACCTGATCATGAGGGCCTTCAGGTATTGTGGACACCAAGTCCACTTGGTTCAAAGTCCAGGACACACATGCCTTAGGCCACACTTTATTCTATAGAAAAGCAGGCTTTCAGTGGGAGTAATGAATCTACAGTCTTGCTGAGGTTTCTTCAGGATTCTCCTGTGGAGATTTTCCTAAGGCTTTTTAAAGTAGTGCCAAACAATACCCAAGGTTATTAGAAAATGTCTAAGAGTCATCTTTAATTCTTCTTCTCTGTCCCCACACCCATCTCCTACCAAAAAGACAGCCCCAATTGGCTCTTGCTTCTCAACTTCTGCCACCAGCACCCCATTCCAAGCCCCCAGTGCTCTCACACAGACCACTGCAAGGCCCTCTAATCCATTCTGTCCTCAGCCAGTGATCTATGTAGAACACATATCACACCATGTGCCCTACCTCCACGCTCACACAGCTTAAAAGACTCCCCTGGTGTTACAGAACACTTAACATCTCTGCAATCAGCATGATTTCCTCTGGCCCCAGAAGCCGAGTTCTCAGGGCCCTTTATACCACCTGTTCTTTCTTTCTGGAATGTTCTTCCCCCTGATTTTCCCTGGATGCCTCCTTCTTATCTTTTATGCCTCAGTTTCGGTGTCACCTCCTGGGGTTATTCAATTGCCCATGCTATCCCGTCACCCTATTTTAATTGTTTGCAGAACTCTTCTTACCCTCTGTTAGTTCATTATCTGTTCTTGTCTTCACTAGAATGGAAGCTCTGGGGGAATTAAGGCCTTCTCCAGTTTTGTTTTGTTTTTTCTTATCACTGCATCTCAAGCACCTAGAACAGTGCCAAAGACATTGTAAAAGCTTAATAGATATTTATTAAATAAATGGATTTGGGCAGGTGGAACCAAGATGGCAGCTTAGTCACACACACCATAATGTCCCCCTTAGCCAAAGACCCAAAAAAAAACAAGTGAAACAGAAGCTGATAACAATCTGGGAACACTAAACATCAAAAAAGAAGGTCTAAACAAAAATAAAGCTAATAATAGACAACAAGGAACGAGAGATGTCAATCTGTAACTGACGACCACTTCAAAACATAAATGGGGAATAAAGAGTATAGGTTTAGAACTTCCATATGGACAGGAAGTCAAGGAAATATCAAGAAATAAATAACTGCTTTAAACTTAGGAAGATAAAGGCAAATTTCAGGGTAACCACAAAGAAAGTCAACAAATCTATGCATCATAATATAAAAGAAGAAAATCATAAAGATCCAGTACACACAAAACCAAAAACAATGAAGGAAATGAAAAGACAAGTAAAAAAAAAAAAAGAAACTCAGCAAGGAAAATTAAGTGGAACAAAGAAACTGTCAACACCACAAAAAAAAGTCTAAGAAAATGACAGCAATAAACTCATACCTATCGATAATCACACCAAATGTAAATAGATTAAATGCACCAGTAAAGAGATGGAGAGTGGAAGAATGGATTGAAAAAACACGACTCATCAATATGCTGTCTGCAAGAGACATACCTTAGGCACAAAGATAGAAATGAACTAAAACTTAAAGCTTGGAAAAAGATATCTCAAGCAAACAGCAACCAAAAAACAGCAGAAGTGGCAATATTAATCTCTGATAAAATATATATTTAAAGTAAAATTCACTATAAATCATAAGGCAGAACATTATATAATGATTAAAGGGTCAATCCACCAAGAGGACATAACTGTGATAAATATATACGCATCCAAGGCAATGACAGAGCTCAAAAATACATAAAACAAGCTCTAACAGTACCGAAAAAAGAAATAGACACTTCCACAATAATCACACCACTCTTGTTGAAGGACAGAACAACTAGAAAAAAAATCAACAAAGACACAGAAAATCTAAATACTGCAGTCAAGCAACTTGGCCTCATAGAGATATATAGACACTTCACCCAACAGTGGCAAAGTACACATTCTTCTCCAATGCTCATGGATTATTGTTCAGAATAGACCACATTTTAGGCCACAAAGCAAGCCCCAACAAATTCAAAAACACTGAAATAATACAAAGCATATTCTCTGATCACAAAGCTATAAAGACAGAAATTAATAACAGGAAGAGCATGGGAGAAAAATATAATAAATGGAACTAAAGATCATCCTGCTTAAAAACTACTGGGTAACAGAAGAAATCAAAAATGGAATTTAAAAATTTCTGGAATCAAATGAGATGAAAACACACATACTGAAACCTTTGGGACACAGCAAAAGCAGTGCTCAAAGGTCAATTTCTGGCAATAAACACACACATCAAAAAAGAAGAAAGGACAAAAATCAAAATATTAACCCTACAACTCAAACAATTAGAAAGAGAGCAGCAAAAGAAGCCCACAGTTGCCAAAAGAAACAAAATATTAAAAATTAGGGAGAAATAAATGAAACAGAGAACCGAAAAACAATAGAAAGAATCAACAAGACTAAAAGCTGGTTTTTTGAAAGCATTAATAAAATCAACAAACCACTAGGCAAAATGACAAAAGAAAAACAGAAGAAGATGCAAATAACCCAAATAAGAAATCAGATGGGAAACATTACAACAGAACTAAATGAAATAATAAAGATCATAGCAGAAGACTTCCAGGCAACATGGTGCTACAGACATTAGCACCACACTGTCCCTCCAGAGCAAAGATCCGAAAAACTAAGCCAAACAGAGAAAACGTCAATCCTGAAACCCTAAGCATCAAATGAAGAGATAAAGAATTCAGCCAAGCACCGAATGGAATAAAAAACTGACAGAGAACAGAGAGTGAGGAGAGATACGTGCAGAGGTCCCCTATCAGCTAATGCAGCAAGGATCTGTCATCTTGGACTCCTATTGGAGATTGATGAACAGAGGGTATGGGAAAGCAGCTTCATGGAGCTTCCAGCTAGAGATAGAACAACCAGTAACCAGCGATATACACTTTTCCACCCCTCACCCTTTTTCACCTCCACTCGGCCTCCTCTGCTTCCTATGGCCACAGTCTCTTGGCTGGGAAGCACCACTGGCTTCACCCCAGTGCTGCTTGGATTCCACCTACCTGCACTGGCTGGCTCCCTGAGTGCCATTTGTTGGCTGCTGGTGTTGCTTTTTTCCACTTCTTTTGATTTCTTCCATACCTCTCACAACCTCCCTCTCCTTTCTCTCAAATACCTGGCTCCGTTTGCCATCTTTGCTTCTTCCTGAAAGGCTGTGAATGTGAAACTGCTTCCCAGCCTGTGCTGCCACACTGGTGGGATCCCGGGGCTTTTGTTTGTTTGTTTTCTTTTTCTTTTCTCGAATTGGGAGCCCACTCTGGCCGGACAGTACTGCGTGGCTTGGGACCTACCCCCTCAGTTTGCGAAGACGCACAGAGGGATCCCTGAGAGCATTTCTTTTTTCTTGTTTTTTTTTTTTGGTTCTTCTTGCACTTTTTTAAAAAATTTGTTTTGTTTTCTCTCCTTTTCTCCTTTTGTCCTTTCTTCATTACTCAGTTTCTCATCTCTCTATACTTACCTTCTCTTCCTGTCTCCTGAATACCTGGCACTGAGTGACACCTCTACCCCTTCTAGCCAGGCTGTACTTCATGGCCTGGAGACAATTTCCCCAGACCTCACAGCCACACCGGTGTGATCCCTGGGGGCTTTTCTTTTATTTTTTCTTTCTAATTTTTATTTATTCATTTTTTTCTTCTTCCTCTTTTTGTTTTTCTCCATTTCTCAGTCTCTCATCTCTCCACTCCAATGGCAAGCTCTCTTAGCACTCTTTTTGTTTGTATGTTTTTGGCTCCTGTTCCTCTTTCCTCTCTCTCCTCTTTCCCAAACCCATTTTAGCTCCACACATCACAATCTTCCTTCTCTATCCTGCCTACCTGCACTGTGCACTGAACATCACACCCCCAAGCAGTACAGGCATGGCCTACCAGAACCTGCCCTGCACTGATTCCGGGCCTGCCCTGTTGGCCCTAGTACGTGCCACGACAACACTTCCCAGCAACTCCTCTTCAGCTAGACCTGCCCTGCTGTACCATATCTGAGCAACTGACCATGCTCATTGGAGAAGGAGGTGAAAAGTATCATGCCCACAGATGAGTAAACAACAAAGAACACACAGCCCACCTGCTCAGACATAACCAAGTAAAACAGTAAAGCAGGATGAAACAAACAAATCTACAATCAATAAACGAGGAAAATCAGTACCGAATACCCCAAAGACAGAAGAAAATATCAAAACATTTACCAAAACAGGACAGGATGGTTCCAGTAGCTGTACAAAATAAAACACCAGATGACTTTCCAGTAGAAGAAAAGGCACTAGAACTACCTGATAGGGAATTCAAATCTCTAATATTCAGAGCTATCCAAGAGTTGAAGCAAAAAACAGACACAAATGAGGAAAAAATAGACAAATTCATGGCAAAGGCAGACAAATTCATGGAAACTACAGACCAAAAAAATGGAAGAATTCAGGAAAATATTGCAGGAACAAAATTCTAAAATAAATTCACAACCAGAAATCACATAAAAACAACAATTAGAAATCCAAAAGATCAACAACAAGATTTCAGAAATGAACAGTGTCATAGAAGGGCTGAGGAGCAGGTAGGAAACGATGGCAGACAAGATCAGTGGAATTGAAGACAAACACTCTGTTTGAGGAAAAATTAGAAAAAAGAACGAAGAAAAATGAAGAGACCCTGAGAGTTATATGGGATACAATCAAAAGCAAAAATCTGTGAGTGATTGGGGTTCCAGAACAGGGGGAGAAAAGGAAAACACAGAGAGGATCATTGAAGAACTGCTGACAGAAAACTTACCCAATATTATGAAAAATGAAAAGCTGGCCATCCAAAAAGCTCAACGAACCCCATATAAGATAGACCTCAAAGTAAAATCACCAAGGCATATCATAATCACACTCACTAAAACCAAAGACAAACAAAGAATCCAGAGCGCAGCTCAAGAAAAACAAAAAGTCACGGAGGAGAAACAATAAGACTAAGCTCAGATTATTTGACAGAAACCATGCAGGCAAGAAGGCAATGGGATGACATATATAAAACCATGAAAGAAAAAAAATTGCCAGCCAAGAATAATACATCTTGCAAAACTCTTGTTCAAATATGGTGGTGAAATTAGGACATTTCCAGATAAACAGAAATTAAAGGAATATGTAAAAACCAAACCAAACTTACAAGAATTATTAAAGGGAGTCCTTCGATCTGAGAACAAACAATTTCAGACCACAGGCTGAATCTAGGAAGCAGGATCCTACCAGCCAGATACCAATCTAGGAAATGAACCAAAGCCAAAAGAAATACAACAGGGAATCAGAGAAGTTAATCTGTAGATGACAACAACATCAGAACAATAGAAGAGGGAATAAATTGTGTAGGTATAGAACTTTCTAATGGAGAGGAAGGCAAGGCGATACTAAGTAATACTAGACTGCTTCAAACCTAGGAAGATAAGGGTAAATTTCAAGGTAACCACAAAGAAAGTTAACAAACCTACTCATCAAAATAAAGATGAAAAACATAAAGTTTCAGCAAAAACAAAACCTACAAAAGCAAAAGAAATGAAAAAAATCCACAAACAAAGGGAATTCAGCACAGGAGAGTAAGAGGAACAAAGAAAATGTCAGCACCACAAAAAAAAAAAAGCACTACAAAATGACAGCAGTAAACTCACACCTATCAATAATTACACTGAATGTAAATGGCCTCAGTGCACCCATAAAGAGACAGAGAGTGACAGAATGGATAAAAAAACAGGATCCATCAATATGCTGTCTACAAGAGACACACCTTAGAAACAAAGACTTAAATTTATTAAAAATCAAAGGATGGAAAAAATATATCAAGCAAACAACTACCAAAAAAGAGCAGGAGTGACAATACTAATCTCAGATAAAATAGACTTTAAAACAAAATCCACCATAAAAGAAAAAGAAGGACACTATATAATGATTAAGGGGACAATCCATCATGAAGACATAACCATAACAAACATCTACGCACCCAAT
>NW_004444138.1:1133499-1135272 GCF_000243295.1 Trichechus manatus latirostris | reverse complement strand
CAAGGACTAGAAGGCAGGAGGGGACAGGAAAGCTGGTAATAGGGAACCCAAGGTTGAGAAAGGAGAGTGTTGACATGTTGTGGGGTTGTTAACCATTGCAATCCATAAAACAATATGTATACTAACTGTTTAATGAGAATCTAGTCTGTTCTGCAAACCTTCATCTAAAGTACAATAAATTTTTTTTTAAATCATAGCATAATACTATGAAAAATTGTATGCCAACAAATTTGAAAACCTAGAAGAAATGGACAAATTTCTAGAAACACATTACCTAGCTAAACTAACACACACTGAAGTAGAAAAATTGAACAGACCCATAACAAAAGAAGAAATTGAAAGGGTCGTAAAAAAAAAAAACTCCCAGCCCCCCAAAAAAGCCACTTCACTGGAGAATTCTACCAAACTTTCAGAGAAGAATTGACACCAATTCTACTCGGACTATTCCAAAGCATAGAAAAGAAGGGAATACTCTGGAATTCATTCTATGATGCCAGCATAACCATAATACCAGAGCCAGGTAAAGACAACATAAAAAGAAAAAGAAAACCAAAGACCAATATCCCTCAAGAATATAGATGCAAAAATTCTCAAAAAAATTCTAGCCAATAGAATTCAGCATCATTAGCAATTAGAGAGATACAAATCAAAACTACAATGAGATGCATCTCACCCTGACATTACTGGAACTAATAAAAAAAATAGAAAATAACAAATGTTGGTGAGGTTGTGGGAGATTAGAACTCTTATACACTACTGGTGGGAATATAGAACGGTAAAACCACTATGAAAAACAGTATGATGTGTCCTCAAAAATCTAGAAATAGAAATACTATTTGATCCAGAAATCCCACTCCTAGGCATATACGCTAAAGAAATAAGAACCATGACACAAATAGACATATTCACACCCATGTTCATTGCAGCATTATTCACGATAGCAAAAAGGTGGAAGTAACCTAAGTGCCCATCAACAGAGAAATGGATTAACCAACTGTGGTACATACACACAATGGAATACTACACAACGATAAAGAATAATGACAAATCCGCAAAACACTCACAACATGGATGAATCTGGAGGGCATCATGCTGAGTGAAATAAGTCAACTGCAAAAGGACAAATATTGTATGAGACTGCTGTTATAAAGTAACAAAATGTTTACACACGGGGAAGAAAAAAAAAACTCTTTGATGGCTACCAGGAATGGGAGGGTCAGGAAGGAAAAATTACCGAAGAGATAATAGACAATACACATAGTAGATTGGTGAAGGGAAAGGCAATACATAATATGAGAGAAGTCAGCACAACATGCCAAGGCAAGAGAGGACATTGAGAGGAACACAGCTCTGGTGGTGCAGTGGTTAAGAGCTTGGCTGCTAACCTAAATGTTGGCAGTTCGAATGCACCAGCCACTCCTTGGAAACCTTATGAGGCAGTTCTGCTCTGTTGGAATTGACTTGACAGCAACGGGTTGGGGTTTTTTAAATTTTTTTATTTTTTGTTATGGTAACTACTATAGCATAGACAATCCTGCAACAGTAGTATTAACAAACAATAATCTACAAATGTATACATAGATGGATAGATATGCCAAGAGGTGAGGGAGGGGTAAAGGGAGAACACCTACTGGCAGATACAGGTTCGGTGGTGGAAATTTCTTTTTTTTTTTTTTTTAATATTTTATTGTACTTCAGGTGAAGGCTTACAGAACAGATAGTTTCTCATGTAACAGTAACACACATGCTGTTTTATGACATTGGTTAACAACC
>NW_004444138.1:1085988-1133148 GCF_000243295.1 Trichechus manatus latirostris | reverse complement strand
GGTTTTACTGGGCTGTCCACTCGCAGGCTGATCAGTGAAAATCGAAGGTAACTTTACCACTGAGCTTAAAGGGTGCCTGGGGGCCATACTGGAAATTTCTAATTACATGACTGTAAAACCAAAAACCCATTGCCATCAAGTCAATGCCAACTCATAGCAACCCTATAGGACAGAGTAGAACTGCCATATAGAGTTTCCAAGGAACACCTGGTGCATTCGAACTGCCGACCTTTTGGTTGGCAGACATAGCTCTTAACCACTCCTCCACCAGGGTTTCCACATGACTGTAGGTGCTCCTCATATATTAATATAGACAATAGAGCACTCAAGTGGCACAGTCAGGGAATTCTCTTAGACATAACTAAACACCTCACAGGATGAAGTTCCCGTACTTGAAGGCAAAGGACCATAAACTCAGGGCCATCTACATCAATTGGCACAACATAGTCTTAAAAGCTTGCAAGCAGCCATCTAAGAGTCAACTATCATCTCTCTTAGTCCAGAGCAAAGGAGAGTGAAAAAAACTAAAGGCTCGAGGGAGCAATTAGTACAAAGGACTAATGGACCACATGAAGCACAGCCTATACAACCCTGAGACCAGAAGAACTAGATGGTGCCCGGCTACAGCTACCCACCACTCTGACTGGGATTACAACAGAGGATCCGGACAGAGCGGGAGAAAAATATAGAACAAAAGACCAAATTCACAAAAAAGACCCCACTTACTGGTCTGACAGAGACTGGAGGAACTCCTAAGACTGTAACCCCCAGATACCCTTCTAACTCAGAACTGAAGCCACTCCCAAAGTTCTCCTTTCAGCCAAAGATTAAGCAGGCGTATAAAACAAACAATAACACGCATGAGGGACATACTTCTTAGCTCAATCAAGCACACGAGACCAAACGGGCAATACCTGCCCAAAAGCAAAGATAAGCAGGCAGGAAGGGACAGGAAAACTGGACGAATGAACCCCGGGGTACAAAGGGAAATGGGAAGAGTGGTGACACAATGGGGATTACAACCAATCTCACAAAAAAGGTTGTGTATAGATTTTTGAATGAGAAACTGATTTGCTCTATACACATTTACCTAAAGCACAATTAAAAAAAAAAAAGGAACACAGTAATTTGACTTTATATGCCTGAATAGGATATATTCTAAGTGAAAAATTTCAAAGAAATCTTAAACAACATCCAGTCACTATATTGTTAGTAACAGTTATTAGTATTGTTACTTTGAAACTATTTAGAATAAAAACAAGTAATCAATTATGTTAACCTTGTTAAGAACTAAGATTTCAGTGTGTGATAAAAGATATAAATATAGAATAAAAGAAGTTGAGTAAAAGCCCTGGAATCTTAAGTTTGAATTGAATTTTTACAACAAACTTACGATGCATTTTTTTTCCTTTAAAAAACATTGTCTAGCTCTGTTCTATGCAGCCCAGCTCACCAATGTATATGGACCTCCACCATGTGACAGGTGTTGCCTACGTGCTGGGGGCACCTAGACACGGACAGGGCATGCCTTCCAAATTTCACCACTTACCTCATTTTTCCACCACCTGTATGTTAGTTTGTTTTACTGTGGTGGCTTTCGTGTTGCTATGATGCCGGAAGCTGTGCCACCGGTATTTCAAATATCAGTAGGGTCACTCAGGGTGGATAGTATTTTTAGTAGGCTCTAAGGTCATTGGTGGAGCCCTGGTGGCACAGTGGTTAAGAGTTGTGGCTGCTAACCAAAAGGTCAGCAGTTTGAATCCACCAGCTGCTCCTTAGAAACCCTATGGGGCAGTTCTACTCTGTCCTGTGAGTCGGAATCGACTCGATGGCAATGGGTATGGTTTTGGTTTTTGGTAAGGTCGCTGGTTAAACCCTCAGCTGCTAACCAGAAAGGTCACTGGTTTGAACCCACCAGTGGCTTCTCAGGAAAAAAGACTTGGCTACCTGCTCCTGTAAAGATTACCTCCTAGGAAACCCTATGGGGCAATTCTACTCTTCACATGGAGTCTCTAGAGTTGAAATCAACTCTACAGCACCTAACAACAACAAGGTGGTTGGAAGAGGCCGTGGTGGTTCAGTGGTAGAATTTTCATCTTCCATGTTGGAGACAAGGGTTCAATTCCTGGCCAAAGCACCTCATGCACAGCCACCACCTGTTTGTTAATGGAGACTTGCATGTTGGTTTGATGCTAAACTGGTTTCAACAGAGCTTCCAGACTTTCAGACTAGGGAGAAAGAGCTGGCAGTCTACTTCCAAAATAGCCAGTGAAAACCCTATGGGGCGCAACAGGATATTGTCCGATATAATGCTAGAAGATGAGCCACCTAGGTTAGAAGGCACTCAAAATACACGGTCACTGCAACAATGGACTGAGCAGATGGTGAAGATCATGCAGGGTTGGGCACTGTTTCGTTCTGTTGTATGTGGGGTCACCATAAATCAGAGCCAATTGGCTGGCAACTAACAACAACCACCTCACCTTTAAGGAAGCCTAATTGTCTATGCCAGCAAATTGCAGGTTATGGGAATTGACCATGTCATCAGGGACAGGTGCCAAGGCACATTGAAAAGAAGCTGGGAGAAGACTCCAACTGTCCTCCCTGCTCAAAGGTCCAGGGTGGTCGTTTCTTTTCTTTTGTTTATTTATTTATTTATTTTTACTATGCTTAAGGTGAAAGTTTACAGCTCAGGTTAGTTTCTCATACATTTATACACACATTGTCATGTGACCCTAGTTGCTATCCCTATAATGTGACAGCACACTTCTCCTTTCCACCCTGGATTTCACGTATCCATTCAAGCAGCTCCTATCCCTTTCTGCCTTCTCATTCACCTCCAGACAGGAGCTGCCCATTTAGTCTCGTGTATCTACTTGAGCTAAGAAGCACTCTCTTCAAAAGTATCATTTTATGTCTTATAAAAAAACAAACTCGTTGCCGTCGAGTCCATTCTGACTCATAGCAACCCTATAGGCCAGAGTAGAACTGCCCCATAGGACTTCCAGGGAGCACCTGGTGGATTCAAACTGCCAACTTTTTGGTTAGCAGCTGAACTCTTAACCATTAGTCCAGTCTATTCTTTGTCTGAAGAGTTGGCTTCGGGAATGGTTTTAGTTCTGGGTTAACAGACAGTCCTGGGCCATGTCTTCTGGGGTTCCTCCAGTCTCAGTCAGACCATTAAGTCTGGTCTTTTTACTAGAATTTGAGTTCTGCACCCCACTTTTCTCCTACTCCATTAGGGACTCTCTCTTGTGTTCCCTGTCAGGGTGGTCATTGGTGGTAACTGGGCACCATCTAGTTCTTCTGGTCTCAGGCTAACGGAAGAGTGGTCATTTCTGGTGAGCACTTCTCCTCCTGGTCCTCTTGGGCCTCCAGCCTACAGTTATGCTACATTCAGGTGCACCCTCAGGGCTAGAAGATGGTGGTGAGTATGAAGGACCCTATAAAGGATGAAATGATCTGAAAGAAGAGGAAAAGGACCTAGCAGTGAGGAGTGGGAAAAGAACCAGATCTGTTAGTGAGGGAAGAGGAGGAAAGGGGAGAGATGAAGAGGAGAAGAGAGGGAAGAAATGTAGAGGAGATTGTTAAAACAGAAATAGGTGACAGAGAGATGGGGGAGCTGCAGGCTTCAGAGGAGGCAGATGCAATAAAGTTGCCTACACTAGCCCTGCTCTTGAGAAAATGGCAGTCGGAAATGTACTGCTTGCAAACTTCATGTCTTTTGCTTCCTAAGAGGAAGTACTGATATTTCGTGAGGAATGTGGGTCTGCCAACCATTCTTCCCAGTGTCTTCGTTGGATGTCCTGTTTGATAGAGAACCACATTTGAAAACACACATACCAGGGAGAGATCGGGGAAGCATCTTTGAGTCCTTTAATTCTGCTGGCCCGACATTTTGTGCTTCCCCTCAACCAGTTGTCTTCATGTTGACCTCAACTCATGGCGACCCCACGTGTGTCAGAGTAGAACTGCGCTCCATAAGGTTTTTAATGGGTGGACTTGAACTTTCCCCATTTCGCTTAGCAGCCGAGCACATTGGCCGTTTTCACCACCCAGGACTCCTCTGCTTCCCCACCCTCTTCCAAGTTCAAGTGTTTTAATCCACTGTTCCCATGAGGACTTCTGTGTGTGTCTGTGTCTTAGTCATCTAGTGCTGCTGTAACAGAAATATCACAAGTGATTGGCTTCAACAAAGAGAAATTTATTCTCTCACAGTCTAGTAGGTTGCAAGTCTAAATTCAGGGCATCAGCTCCAGGGGAAGGCTTTCTCTGTCTGTTGGCTCTGGAGAAAGGTCCTTGTGATGCATCAGTCTTCCCTTGGTCTGGGAGCATCTCAGCACAGGAACCTCAAGTCCAAAAGGACGTGCTCTGCTTCCAGTGCTGCTTTCTTGGTGGTATGAAGTCCCCCAATTCTCTGCTTACTTCCCTTTCCTTTTAACTCTTGTAAAGTAAAAAGTGGTGCAGGCCACACCCTAAGGAAACTCCCTTTACAGGGATGTGACCTGGGTCAGGGTGGTGTTACAATCCTACTCTAATCCTCTTTAACATGAAATTACAATCACAAAATGAAGGCCAACCACATAACACTGGGAATCATGGCCCAGCCAAACCAATACACACATTTTTGGGGGGACACAATTCAATCCATGACAGTCTTTTAACTTGTGGGCTATCTCTTAGTGGGGGAAACAGAAATATGAAGGAGGAGGAAGGCTCTCTGACTGAGCTCCTGGTCTGTGTAAGCCCAGTGGGCAGTAGGCCAGTTACACCAGGTGTGCGGCTATGGGCGTGGATGTTTTCCATTTTTCCTTTCACCAGCTGCTCCTGTTGTCCTGTTCTTGTCCTGATTGATTGCAGGTGTCTGTGAGTGTCGGGTTGTTGGTCTGTGCCACTACTGAGCCCCTTACGTCCTGTCCTGGGAGCCAGCTCTTGGCCAATGGTCATTAATGACCACTCTTTGCCGTGACCACAGTCACAGGGTTTCCTGCTCGAGAGCCAGGAAAGCAGATGTCGGCAACCATTCTAGGGTTGGCTGCAGGGACAGACAGAAGGGAAGGCACTCCCCACCCCACCACCCACCCACCGAAACACTCCACTATGCATGGCCAGGGGGCAGGCTGCAGAGAGGACTCCATGGCAAAATGGGCCAGCCAAGAACTTGCTGCATGGCTCTCAGGACACATTAAATCTGGAACAAAGGACTCTTGGCCTGTGGAAGGGGCTGGGATGAAAGTATGGCTAAGAGGAAGGCTACCCCATAAGGTAAACTCACAAGTCCTTCTAAACACTCCTCTGGCACCCATGATTGGCATTGGAGCAAATCTGGTGACACAGAGGACTAACTTCAGATGGTCAAAGTTATGCCAAGCCAAAATGAGTTTTCTAGCCAGCCCCCAGCACGTTGCCATTTTGTTGAGTGCTGGTTGCAGGGCATATCCTCTGGGGCCAACCTGGCAGCACTGAGCACCGTCTTTTATGTAGTGGGTACAGAATCTCATGTCTCTATTCATGTGCCTTCTCCCTACCATATCAGGGAAGGAGCTTATTCCCCCACCCCTGGTGGCTCAACCTTTGGTGAGAGAAGCATCGACCCTCAGCCCATCCAGGGTCTCTCGGACTGACAACAGGCACTGAAGTGGGACTGGGTCACAGCAGCCTGGCGCCTGGAGGAGCTGCTCTGGGGGGAGCCCAAGACAGAGCACTGGGGACTCAGGGCCACATGGGACCTAGAGTGGGCAGGAGGGGTCGGCAGTGATCCCCCCAGTGAGCAGGTGCCTTAATCTTAAGTGATCCCTCCAGTAAGAGTCACCCCATCAACACAGCTGGACCCAACCCTCCAACTGCAACTGGTTGGTCTTTAAAAAGAATCAAAAACAGGTTGAAGAAATTGCAGTACTCAGAACTAAGTCAGTCCAAAAAAGACGGAAACAGAGTTAAAACCACTGGCCCATAAAGAGGTCTAGGATATTTTGCTGAGTGAAAAACCAAGGTGCAAAACAGCATCTAGAGAGAGGACTCCAGAATGACTCTGGAAAGGCAGTCTCTTCTTCAACCCTCCTCTGGCGAGTGAACTTAGAAGAAGCAGTAGAGAGGAACCATCCCTTCCCTTCCCTTCCCTTTCCTTTCTTTTTTGTCTTTTGCTTTTTTATGGTTTTTTGTTTGTTTGTTTTTTCAGTTTGATTTCTTAAAACCGGCATATATTATTGTGTAACTTTTATCAGACGCTCTGAATGTGTTCAAGTTGAGGTCTGATCATCCACAGGGTCCCTGCCAATCTGCCACCTCGACGCCCCTGAAATGGGACCTGGTCCTTCCCCCTTTCTCTGCTGCCCAGCCAGAGATACCCACCTGTTCCCTCCACCAGGATAAACTCTCGGGTTCTTCAGAGCTCAGCAGACGTGCCTTGATCCTCTCGAGACTCTTCTCTGCTTACTTGGCTTCCACGGCTCCCTTCCTGCTCAGAGTGCTGACCCAGCTGCAGGGTCACCTTGGAGCAGCTTCGTGTGCGTGTGTGCAAGGGTGTGTGCACACACATGTGTGCATGTTGTCTCTGTGTGCATGGCTGCGTGTGCTCACATACACGTGTGTGCTTGTGTGTTCATGTATGTGTGTGTGTCTCTGGCTCTCTGCTGGGAAGCTGGGATCCTGGAGAGCAGGGACTCTGTTTTCTTCTTTTTGTCCTCCCTTTCTCTGCTTTACTCTGGGCCTGACGCAGTGTGGCCTGGTGGAAACGTAGGCAACCAGACAGCTGGCCTGGACTCCTGCCTCCACCACTTCTCGGCTTTGTAATCTTGAGCAAGTCAGTTAGTGTCTTTGCATTTCCATTTAGATTGTGGAAGGGGTAATACAGGCATGCCAGAACACACTCGTGAGGATTAGGCCAAATGACTGATGTGAATTGCCAAGAACAGTGCTCAGCAGGTGGAAGAGTTGCAGTGAACAGCAGGCGCCACTGTCGTTAACACCATCAGTAATAAAGGCTCATTTCACTAAACTAGATAAAGACAAAAACACACTATATCTTACAGGGTTTCCTCCACCTTGAGGAGATTGCCCTGGGATGTAACTACCTCCGGGGGTCAGGGCTCAGGGCCAGTGGGAGGGGTAGCGGGGCTTGTAGAAAGCGGGGGACAGCTGGTGGGAAGCTGCAGAGCCCAGGCCAGCCTTCCGGGCACATCCCGTTGCTGGCAGCTTGGGTCCTGGCCCCACGCCCGGGCTGCCAGCATAGCCCCCGGAGTCGCGCCCATGAGCTCTCATCTTGGTCCAGCCCCTGACTTCCCCATTGTCCCGGCCTCCAGGAACAGTTGTTGCATCTGTCACAGCGTAAGATCCCTGCGGCAGGAAGGGCTGAATACCCTTGGCTGGGTTAGCTGATGGAGTTGCTTGCCACCAGTGGGGAGAAAGGGCTGGGGACCCTGCGTCTGGCCTGAGTGTCTGGGAAAGGTGGACGGTATCCTCAACTCAGTTGAGACCTGGCTGCTCAGAGTGTGGGCTGCAAGGCAGCAGCATCGCATGGACGCCGGAGAGAGATACAGAATCTCAGGACCTGCCTCCGACCTACTGAGTCAGAGTTTACATTTAAGGAGATCCCTAAGTGGTTTGAGTGCATGTTCACGTGTGAGAAGTGTTGACCAGCAGTCTTTATGGTTCATATGTACAGGGATATTCAGGAAATGCTGACCTAGGATGCTTCTGGAAAAAAATCACAGTACCAATAACTTGCATGAGTTTCTGATTGTAATCGGCCTGTTATGGTTTGAATTGTACCTTCACCCCCCAAAAAATGTGTTAAAGTCCTAACCCCTGTACCTGTGAATGTGACCTTGTTTGGAAATAGGGTCTTTGAAGATGTAATTAGTTAAGTTAGCATGAGGTCATACTGGAGTAGGGTGGACCCTAACCCAATATGACTGCCATCCTTGTAAAAACTCTCAATTATATCACAGGGAGTTAGAAGACAGTGGCACCATGTCTTCAGAGTTCTGAGGGAAAAGTATTTATAATATGGAATACCTTGTTTATCAACAATCAATCAAGTATGAGACTAGAATACATTCATTTTCAAACATTTAAGATAGCAAAAAAATTATCTCCCACGGACCCTTTATCAGGCAGCTATTGAGCACATGCTCCTTCAAAATGAGAGAAGAAACTGAGAAAGAGGCAGATGGTATCTAAGCAATGAACTAAAGCCAAACCCACTGCCATCAAGTCGATTCTGACTCATAGCGACCCCTACAGGACAGAGTAGAACTGCCCCATAGGGTTTCCAAGACTGTAAATCTACAGAAGCAGACTGCCACATCTTTCTCCTGCAGAGCAGGTGGTAGGCTCGAACCATCGACCTTTCAGTTAACAGCCAAGCACTTAACCAGGCCTCCTCATCTAAGCAATAGGGAAGCCAATACAAGAAAACAGAGAAGACATGGTGGGAAAAGAATTCTCAGGGGAACAGCCATTCAATAGACCTACGGAGCAACCTATCTAGCTTGCTCCTATCTAGATGGGAGCTAAAATACAAGAGGTGCCAGGAAGGATTCATCCAAGAGAAATATAGAACTGATAGATTGTCTCTGTGTATGTGCGTGCGTGTGTGTGTGTGTGTGTGTGTGTCTGTGTAGGAGAAAATGTATTGTCTGGGTGGAAAATAAAATCAAAACGGGGTTTTACAAATGAACTGGAGCTTTTGAAAATTAGTCATAGGTATGTGGAGAAAAAAAATAATCATTAACCTGAAGAAAAACATAAAATTGTAGAAGACAAAAATGTATCCTATTTTCCTTTTGACTCACCGAAAGATATTTATGTAGTCATAATATTGACTTCACTGACAACCGAGACAAACTGCATTGGGAAGACGGAAAAGGGAAGTGTATGTTTGTTGGGGGCCACAGTGTGTTGGTTTGGGGAACTATAAGAGGGCTGTATTAGTTTTCTGTCACTGCTGTAACAAATTACCACACACTTAGTGGCTTGAAACAACACCCATATATTCTCTTACAGCTCTGGAGGATAAAAGTCCAAGCTGGGTCTTACTGGGCTAAAATCCAGATGGCAGCAGCAGTGTGCTTTTTTGTTTCAGGGCAAAATTCGGTTCCCTGCCTTTTCCAGATTCTAGAGGCTGTCCACATTCCTTGGCTCATGGCCTCTTCCTCCATCTTTGAAATGCATCACTCCAATCTGTTTCTATTATCACATTTCCTCTCTGCCCGGCCCTCCTACTTCCCTCTTGGAAGGACTCTTGTGATTAGATTAGGCTCACTTGATAGTCCAAGATTATCTGCCCCACTTCTCAAGATCCTTAGCTTAATCACACCTGCATGTCCCTTTTGCGATGTAAGATAATACATACACAGGGTCCAGGCATTAGGGTGTGGACATATTTGGGGAGGGGCATTATTCTGCCTCCCACAAGAGCTAATGTCTAAAATGGACACACCAGGATCTAGCTCTGTAAGCATGCTATTTAGAAATATAGAGGTAAGTACCAAACGAAGTCACTAAAAGGGTGGGTAGTGGTTACCTCAGGAAAACTGGAGCCCAGGAGGGGGAGGCAGAGCCAGGGGACAGTTGTTTTCATTGTAAGCCTTGTGTAGACTCTGAGTTTTTAACCACGAGCATCTAATGCTGTGATTAAAGAGGAAAATGCACTGTCAGACCCAACTCCATACCTAAAAAAATCAACATCTTAAGGGTGGAGTCCTGGACTCAATATTTTTAGTAAGCACTAAGGTCATTGGAGGGAGTAGTGGTGGTTCGGTGGTAGAATTCCCCCTTCCATGTAGGAGACCTGGGTTCAATTCCCAGCCAACATACCTCAAACACAGCTCCTGTCTGTCAGTGGAGTCTTGTGTGTTGCTATGATGTTGAACAGATTTCAACAGAGCTTCCAGACTAAGACAGACTTGGAAGAAAGGTCTAGTGATCTACTTCTAACAATCAACCAGTGAATACCCTATGGATCACAAAGGTGTGATCCACAATCGCTCATGAGGACGGCACAGGACCGGGCAGCATTTGGTTCTGTTGTGCATGGGATTGCCATGAGTTGGGGGTGACTCAACAGCCTCTAACAACAACATGACATTCAAGATCTGGGAAGCGTTGAGATAGAAGCTGGTTCTGGAGGTCTGGAACATTTCCTTTGCCCTGCTGGGACGCCTGTTTCTCATTATATATTGCCATATACCAAGGTTACACAGCCTAACTTAGTGGATGTTTTGGATTGAATTGTGTCCCCCAAAAAAATGTGTATCATCTTGGCCAGGCCACGATTCCCAGTATTGTATGTTTATCCACCATTTTGTCATCTGATGTGATTTTCCTATGTGTTGTAAATCCTACCTGTATGATGTTAATGAGGTGGGATTAGCGGCAGTTATATTAATGAGGTAGGACTCAATCTACAAGATTAGGTTGTATCTTGAGTCAATCTCTTTTGAGATATAAAAGAGAGAAGTGAGCAGAGAGACAGGGGGCCTCCTACCACCAAGAATGAGCAATCAGGAGGGAGCACATCTTTTGGACCCAGGGTCCCTGCACTGAGGAGCTCCTAGACTAGGGAAAGATTGATAACAAGGATCTTCCCCCAGAACCGACAGAGACAGAAAGGCTTCCCCTGGAGCTGGCACCCTGGATTCAGACTTCTAGCCTCCCAGACTGTGAGAGAATAAATTTCTGTTTGTTAAAGCCGTCCACTTGTGGTATTTTTGTTATAGCAGTACTAGACAACTAGACAGTGGACAATGACTTTTTTCTTGTGGCACCTCGCTCAATAACAATTTGTTGAATAAACAAATGAGTAAGTGAATGACTTTCAGGAGCTAAGAATGTGGGCTAGCTGATAAATCATTTCTGAATGGTGTTTAAGAATCTCATTTTTATTGATGGTAGTATATAATTCATCCAAATCTGCATTTCAAATAGGGCTCGTGCTTTGTGGGTGTTAACAGAGTTTAGTGATGGTGATCATTCCTTACACATCATGGCTGTGTCCCTTGAACTTGGCTTTATAAGACCTGTTGGGTGAGAGGGATGCAGAAGGATTACATTCCACAGCCATGGCTGTGCTGGGAGGTACCTCAAGCAGCCTGCAGATGTATGGCAGGAATTCCTTCATTCTTGAGGAGCTGAAGGAGGACCAAGACCAGGCTTTCCTATGAAACGCCTTAAAGAGAACCTCTTTTCTTCCTAGGTAGAGAGCACGGCTGTATGTTTATGAGGTCAGCTCCGCAGTTAGTTCTGATTCCATTGTGAGGCTGTGGTCAGCAGGGCTAGCAGGGTTTCTGGTAACAGCAATTTCTAGCAGCTTATCTTTCTTTTTTTTTTTTTATTGAACTTTAGGTGAAGGTTCACGGAACAAACTAGCTTCTCATTAAACAGTTAGTACATATATTGTTTTATGGCATCGGTTAACAACCCCATGACATGTCAGCACTCTCCCTGCTCGACCTTGGGTTCCTTATTACCAGCTTTCCTGTCCCCTCCTGCCCTCTAGTCCCTGCCCCTGGGCTGGTGTGCCCCTTCAGTCTCGTTTTGTCCTATCGATCTGTTTAATCTTTGGCTAAAAGGTAAACCTCTGGAGTGACTTCATTACTGGGCTAAAAGGGTATCCAGAAGCCATATTCTCGGGGTTTCTCCAGTCTCTGTCAGGCCAGTAAGTCTGTTCTTTTTATTATTTTTTTTGAGTTAGAATTTTGTTCTACATTTTTCTCCAGCTTTGTCTGGGACCCTCTATTGTGATCCCTGTCAAAGAGTCAATGGTGGTAGCCAGGCACCATTTAGTTGTACTGGACTCAGTCTGGTGCAGGCCATGGTAGTTGTGGGCCATTAGTCCTTTGGACTAATCCTTCCCTTATGTCTTTAGTTTTTTTCATTTTCCCTTGCTCCTGAAGGGATGAGACCAGTGGAGTATCTTAGATGGACACTCACATGCTTTTAACACCCTAGAAGTAGCAGCTTATCATTTTAATGCCCAAATATTCAAACTGGCATCTTCAGCTTGGACTTCTCTAATGATCTTCCAGACCCATAAATCCAACCAACTCAACATCTCCATTCAGACCTCTTAATGTTTTCTTGAAGGCACTCAACAGTTTCAGGACTGATGTCCCCTAAGCTTCATAGAGCCTTGTCATAATGGCCCCAATTCCCGTGGCTGGCACTGCCAACCACCCCATTGCTCAAGCCAGGAGTCGGAGTCTTCCTTGTTCTCTCTCTCTTTCTCATCTTCCAAATCCAGGGTGGCGACAAGTTTATTCTGCCAAGTGTCTCTGTCACCTATCAGATTCTCAGCATTTTTGTTGCTACAGCTGCCATGATCTCCTGGTGTTTCTACTGCAATAGCTGGTCTCCCTACGTGCCCATGGCCTCCGTCAGTAAATACAGTCTCCTCTTGGCAACCTGAATGATCTTTTCAAAGTAGAAACAATGTCCTCCTTCTGTTCCAACTCTGTCTAAAGCCCAGCCTTCTTACCATGGCTCTACCCACCTCTCCAGCTTCTTCTTGTACCACTCTGCTCCCTCACTTTCTGTGTCCCACACACCTGGCCAGGCTTTGTTAGCTCCTCAAGGAAGCCATGCTTCCTCCGGCCACAGGGCCTTTGCACTTGCTGTGTCTTCTGCCATATTAATGCCCATTTAGTCTTCTTATCTTCACTCAAGCTTCACTTTCTTAGGAAGCCTTCCCTGGCCCCCAGTCTAGGTCAGCTTGCTGTGTCCTATGCTTCCATATAAATATAGACCTGTCCTTCAAACCACCTCTTAGAGTGTTAAGATAACCCCTTATGTGATAAATTATCTAATGTGTTTCCTGCACAAGGCTGTAGGCCACCTTGGGGCAGAAATTCTGTCTGCTTTCACTTAATATTATATCCTGGCACCTCTTCAGGAGATATTCAGTAAACATTTGTTGAGTGAGTGAAAGGGAAGCTGGGAAGAGCAGACGAGGGTGGGTTAGTGGGATAAGGGGGGCAGTCGGGGAAAGCCAGAAACAGCCTGGTACTAGGGCAGGACGAGGAGCAGGAAGGAGGGTTTTGGCACCCAGAAGCCTTGAGTTGAGTGCATTGAGCTTGAGGCTGCTCAGTTATTTGACTCAGGAGCCAAACTGGATGGGCCTGGCTCCCCAAAAGAAAGGGTTTTTTCTCTCTGGGCAGTAAAACAAAGTTGTAGGGAATGTTTGCTTTGGCCTCATGAGTGGCTGCCGGGTGAGTGATGACAGAAGGTGGGTGTTACAAGGAAGGGGTGTGTACTCCTAGTAGGCCTGGGCAGTGCATTCAATCTGTGCTGGTTGGGTCATGGGAGATGTACCATTTTACAGTTGTAAAAGTTTAGACACCAAGAGGTGGAGTAACTGACAGATTAGTGCTGGAGCCTGGACTAGAATGTAGGTTTCCATTCTCCAATTGCATTTAGGGCCCACCCAGATAATCCAGGATAATCTCCCAGTTTAAAATCCTTAATTTAATCACATTGTTAGAGGCTTTTTTTTTTTTTTTTAATGGTATAAGGTAATATTCACAGGTCTCAGGGATTAGGACATGGATATCTTTTGGGGGGGGCATTATTCTACCTAACACACCTGCTTTATTTTTATTTTTCTCCACAGAAATTTACAGATACCTGATATATTATACAGTGAGTGGATTCTGTCTATATCAGCTGAGTCCCCAACTAGAGTGTTAGCTCTATGCGGGTTGTGGGGGGCAAGGAACTTGTCTGTCTTGTTTGCTGTGTGTCTCTGGTGGCACAATGACAGCACATAGTAGATGCTCAATAAAAACTTACTGAAAAGATAGGGACTGAAACATGATTGGAGCTGATAATGAGAAATAAATATTACTATAAAATAAACATGCAATAGCTCTTCTGTGTACCAGAAATATGCAGCACCCAGACAGTGGCAGTTCAGTGGAGAATTCTCGCCTTCCATGCGGGAGAAACTCGTGTGCAGCCATCACCCATCTGTCAGTGGAGACTTGTGTATTGCTATGATGCTGAATGGGTTTCAGTGGAGCATCCAGACTAAGAGAGACTAGGAAGAAAGACCTGGCAATCTACTTCCAAAAATTAGCCAATGAAAACCCTGTGGATCACAATGGTCCAAACCATAACCGATCGTGGGATGGTGCAGGACCAGGCAGGGTTTAGTTCCACTGTGTATGGAGTTGCCATGAGTTGGGGGCCGACTCAATGGCAGCTAACAACAATCATGAAAGCTGAGAAAAACAATAAAACTTAATTTGAAAATTCACAAAAGAAGACTTGAAAAAATGGAGAGACAACGCTTCAGAACCAGAAATGACTAATATTGTAACATGTCAATTTCCTGCAGGGATCAAAACCCCAAGGGAACTTTTCCTATAACTTGACGAAGTGATTCAAAAGGTTTATCTGGAAGAGTAAACAGGTGGGACATGTAGGGAAAAAAAGAAAGAGGAATGAGTAAAACTTACACTATCAATTGTGAAAACATTTAATAAATCTGTAGCAATTAAAGGGGCCCTGGCGGTGCAGTGACCCAAAGTTCAGCGGTTCAAATCCACCAGCTGCTCCTTGGAAACCCTATGGGGCATATTATTTTGGTAGAAAATTCAAAATAAAGATTAATGGAAGAGAAGACACAGCTTAAAACCAGACGCTAGTCCATAAAAAACTTAGATTGTAATAAAGGAGACATTACAAATCCGAAGGTTAAGGAAGAATTACTCAATACGTGTTTCTGAAGCAATTCGATAGCTAGAGAAAAACAAGTGAGGACTTCATCTTCTGCCGTGTATTTAAAATAGAAACTCAAACATGGGATGGGTTCAGATCTCAGCCCTACAACTCACTTGCACAGCTTTAGAGAGACTGCTTATCCTCCCCAGAGTCAATCGTTGTTTCTGCAGTTGCCATTGACTCAGCTCCAACTCATGACGACCTCACGTACAGCAGAACGAAACGTTGCCCGGTCCTGCGCCATCTTCACAATCATTGGTGTGCCCCAGTCAGTTGTTTTGGCCACTGTGTATTTTGAATGCCTTCCAACCCAGGGAGCTCATCTTCCAACACTATATCAGACAATGTTCTGTTGTGATCCATAGAGTTTTCATTGGCAATTTTTCAGAGGTAGATTGCCAGGCCTTTCTTCCTAGTCTGTCTTAGTCTGAAAGCTTGGCTGAAACCTGTTCACCATGGATGACCCTGCTGGTACTGGAAATACTGGTGGCATAGCTTTCAGCGTTACAGCAACATGCAAACCACCACAATATGACAAACTGACAGACTGGTAGTGGAAGATTCAAGTAGAAGTTATCAATTCCTAGTATAGCTGTAAAAATTCAGAGATTCAATGTCTATAAAATAATAACATGATGCCTAGCACATAGAATGTGGTTAATAAATGATACCTAATTTAATGTAAAAGGGAAAAAACAAATTCTAGAAGAAAATATAGGTTAGTACCTATCTGAACTTGGCACTGGAAATAATAAAAACAATGAATGAAAGCATAGAGTGTAAGAAACAGACACATAAAAGAACATGGTGTATGATTCCATTTATAAAGTTCTAGAACAAGCAAAACTAAATTCTGGAGATAGAAATGCAAACCTGGGTTGCCCCTGGGATGGCAAAAATTGACTAAGAGGGGGCACAGAAGGGCCTTTCTAGGGTGATGAAAATGTTCTCTATATTAATGGGGGTGTGGGTTACATTGTTGTCATTGTTAGATGCCATCAAGTCAATGCTGACTCATAGCAACCCCATATGACGGGGTTGAACTGTCACATGAGGTTTTCAAGGCTGTAATCTTCATGGGAGCAGATCACTGGGTCTTTCTCCCAAAGAACTGCTGGATGGGTTTGAATTGCCAGTCTTTTGGTTAGCAGGTGTATGGGTTTGTCTAAACTGGTCAAATCGAACACTTAAGTTCTGTGCACTTCACTGTATGTAAATTAAACCTTAATTTTTAAAACATGAGGTAAAAATGAAGGTCTTGCCATTGTAGATTGTGGAAAAAGGCATGTTTTTGAAGTCTTTTTACTCACATGGAAAAATGATCACAATATAATGTTACATATTAAAAGGCTATACGATTATACATAAGGACTAAAGTGCCCTTGACCCAAGACGTGATATTTGCAATTCTCATATACATTTGAAAGCTGAACAATGAATAAGGAAGACTGAAGAAGAATTGATGTCTAATTGTATATACCATGAACTGCCAGAAGAACAAACAAACCTGTCTTGGAAGAAGTACAACCAAAATGCTCCTTAGAAGCAAGGATGGCGAGACTTCATCTCAAATACTTTGGACATGTTATAAGGAGGGATCAGTCCCTGGAGAAGGCCATCATGTTTGGTAAAGTAGAGGGTCAGAGGAAAAGTGGAAGACCCTCAACAAGACGAACTGACACAGCAGCTGCAACAATGAGCTCAAGCATAACAACGGTTATAAGGATGGCACTGGACCGGGTGGGGTTTTGTTCTGTTGTTCATAGGGTCGCTATGAGTTGGAACCAACTCGATGGCACTTAACAACAACAACATACAATTATATATGACATGATCCCATGTAGCAGAACATATTCACAGGTCCCAGTGATTAGGGCATGGACATATTTGAGGGGCTCTTCTGCCTACCACATGCATTGTATATTAGATTAGCCACACACACGTTGATTAAAGACCTTGAGATGGTGAGACCGACCTGGATTACCTGCACGGGTCCAAAGTAATCACAAGGTCTTTATAAGAAGGAGACAGGAGGGTCAGAGTCAGAGAAGGAAATGTGAGGACAGAAGCAGAGTTTGAAAAGTCAGAGAGAGATTTGAAGATGCTATGCTTCTGGCTTTGAAGATGGAGGCCGGGGTCATGAGCCACGGGATGTGAGCCTCCAGAAGGAATCAGCCCTGTTGACACCTTGACTTTAACCCAGTGAGAGTGATTTTGGACTTTTCATCTCCAGAATTGTAGGATAATACATATGTGTCGTTTTAAGCCACTATGTTTGTGGTGAGGGGCAGTGATGGTTCAGTGGTAAAATTCTCACCTTCCATGCAGGAGACCTGGGTTCGATTCCTGGCCAATGCAACTCATGTTCAGCCAGCACCTGTCTGTCATTGGAGGCTGATGTGTTGCTATGCTGCTGGACAGATTTCATCAAAACTTCCAGACTAAGACTAGGAAGAAAGGTCTGGTGATCTACTTTCAAAAAATCAGCCAATGGATCACGATGGTTTGATCCTGTTGTGCATGGAGCCGACATGAGTCTGGGGCTGACTTGTTGGCAGCTAACAACAATAATGTTTGTAGTAATTTGTTACAGCTGCAATAGGAAACTACTACAGACAGTAGACTGGGGCTAGTTGCAGATGAGCTGTTACCACCCCAGCTCTGAAGGGACAGGGGAAGGAATGGTTAGCAGAACCCTGAGAAAGAGAGCCATACAGAGTCAGCCCCTTAATAGAAGTGTGGCCTTAAGCCAGGGACAGAGCCAGCTCACAGCAACTGGTTTGGAAAGACCAGGAGATTAAATGCCCTGGCGTCACACTCTCTCCCTCTGGTCTCCCTCTGTACCTCCCCATTGGCTGCACCCAAAGGAAGCTGGGGGGAAAGAACCGGCTTGTTGCCAACTCCCCACAGGTCAGCAGCAGACTGTAGAGTGGGGAAGGACAGAGGGTGGAAATGGAAGGACAAAGTGCCGATATCTTAAACCATGGGGTCACAAGACACAAGCAGTGAGGTGACCCGTGTGTTGAATGAGAAAACACACATCTCTTCTTCATTAAGTCTAGAGTTTTTGCCCTATTGCAGCGGTTCCCAGGCTTCGCTGTGCATCAGAATCACGAGATAATTTTGAAAAAACACACATGTCCAGGCCCCACCCAAGAGCAAATGAGTTGCAATCTCCTGGATGGGACCGTAGAAAGTGTGTGTTCATAATTGCCTTGTCTTTCTAGCTGCTCTGTCTTTCCAGTAGTCCTTTTCCTGGCATAGCAACTTCATATCTTTCTATCTGGAGACTCAATGTCTTACTTCACCACAACAATGCCCTTGAATCTGAGTCAAACAGATGAATCACTTGTCTATAATTCACATGAACATTGCCTCACATGAACTTTGCATTAGAATTGGCCTCTTATGAGAAGATTCTTAAGTCTCTTTTTTGGTTCCATAATAAATTGGAAGGGGCTTAACTTTAACCGGTGCGTGCTCAACCTTATGTTCATCTGACATATCATTCAGTTTTTACTTGGACCTTTTCAAAACTCAGATGGCTTATATTTGGCCTTCAAGAATGTATAATCACAGTCTTAGTTACACAGAGCTGCTATAACAGAAATACTACAAGCAGATGGCTTTAACAAACAGAAATTTATTCTCTCACAGTTTAGGAGGCTAGAAGTCCAAATTCAAGGTGCCAGCTCTAGAGGAAGGCTTTCTCTCTCTGTCGGTTCTAGGGGAAGGTCCTTATCATCAATCTTCCCCTGGTCTAAGAGCTTCTCCACGCAGGAACCTCAGGTTCAAAGGACACACTCTGCTCCCGGTGTTGCTTTCTTGGTGGTATGAGGTTCCCCATGTCTCTCTGCTCGCTTCTCTCTTTTATATCTCAAAAGAGATTGATTTAAGACACAACCTAATTTTGATGAGGTTCCGCATGTCTCTCTGCTCGCTTCTCTCTTTTGTATCTCAAAAGAGATTGACTTAAAACACAACCTAATCTTGTAGATTGAGTCCTGCCTTATTAACATAACTGCCACTAATCTTACCTCATTAACATCACAGAGGTAGGTTTTACAACATGTAGGAAAATCACATCAGATGACAAAATGGTGGACAATCACACAATTCTGGGAATCATGGGCTAGTCAAGTTGACAGATATTTTGGGGGGACACAATTCGAATCCATAACAATCACCTTAACCAAAAATGTGATGTCCCATATTGCTAAATTGGCAATACAGTGGTGTTTCCTTGTCTATCAGTGGTTGAATTTGGATTTAGATTTAACTCATGTTGTCCATCTTTTTATGAGCTTACTTTTTTTTTAAATGCTGCAGTTCTCTCTGGAAATGTTTGAACTCAAGTAGGTCGTTCATTTTGTAACCATATAATGTATTGTTCTAATTGGAACAATTTTAAGAGTGAGAAGGGACACTGTCAATAATATACCAGGAACAAACCAAGTACCAACCAGGCCTGTCCAGGGCACGTGGGACAAGTGCTCACTCTTGCTCTTCATGACCGAAAGTCAAAGAGGCAAGAGGGTCAAGGATGGGGGATCAAAGACAGGGGTTCCAATGTGCATTCATCACACTCATGTCAAGGTCTACCTTGATACTTAACATGATCAGGTCTTTAGATAAACAGTCTGCTCTGGTTGTGCAGAGATTGATGGTGGGAGGGAAGAGTGAAGTGGGAAGTCCAGTTAAGAGGGACTGTTACAAGGTCAGCGAAAAAGAGGGAAACCCTCAATGAGACAAACTGACGTAATAGCTGCAACAATGGACTCAAATATATCAACGATCATAAAGATGGTGCAGGATGGGGTAACGTTTTGCTCTATTATATATAAGGTAGCCATGAATCAGAGCCGACTTGATGACAACTGACAATAATAACAAGTTCAACTATCCAATTAATTACTCTATGACATCTCAGCTTGGTTATGTCACAGACATCTCAAACTTCCTTTTCCACAATTTGCTTTATCTCCAGAATCCCCTTTGTCAGTGATCCAGGGAAGAGGTAATGGTGGTTTGAACTACAGTGCTGGTAGTTGAGATGGAGAGAAGAGAAGAGAAGGAGTTTGAAGGTATATTGTATGGGGAAAAGTGGTGGATGTGATGCAGAGGACTAGGAACAAGGATATGTCAGGAAGTGTTCCCAGGAGTCTGGCCTGAGCAGCCAAGCACTTAACTGCTGCACCACCAGGGCTCCTTGGAGGGTGAGTAGGACTAATGACATGGCAAAGGTGAGTGTCGACAACACCTGTGAGAAGCTCAACTCGGGAAAGGAGCAGAAGGGTAGGGCAGAGCTAGATGGGGTGTTAGGACAATGGAACTTTTGTGTGTGTTTTTTTTGGTTTGTTTTTAGATGTTAGCTAACCAGAAAGATTTGGGTGGTGATAAGAGTGAACTAGTAGAGAGAGAAGGGCTGAAGATCAGAGGAGAAGGGGACAATCCATGCTACGAAGACCCTGAGAAGAGACAGGAGAAGAGATTGAGGGCAGGGGGAGAAGGAGTATTCTCAGCTAGGGAGAGGGACAATGCCTCCTTTGGTGTGGAATGGAAGAAGAACGTGGGTGCAGACCAGTCTGAAGATTGGTGAGGGGAGATGCGGAAGGCCCCGTGATGCGTGCTGTTTTTCCAAATGTAATAAAGGAAAGTCGTTTGTGTGTGTGTGTGTGCATGCACTCACGCATGTGTGTCTGTGTGTGTGTGTGTGTGTGTGTGTGTGTGTGTGTGTGTGTGTGTGGTGTGGTGTGGTTTAGGGTGGATGGTCTGATCAGAATGGGTTATCTTTGGGAAGATGTTTGAGGACTAGGAGGGTGAGCCTACTAAAGAAGCATAGTGACCCTTGGAGAATAGTTAGGGGTCAGTTGACTACTAGTTATGAATTTATAACAACACGTATCTCCCCAGGTTTGTGATTTTTTTTCCTGGTCCAGGCATGGAGAAGGCAGATAGTAGGGTTTTTTTTTGGTTTATTTTGTAGACTGTATGCATCTGCCTGAATATAAATATTTATACATGCATCTACCATGTGACATGCTCTGTGCTAAGCACCTGGCATAGATTATCTCTAAATTTTACTACAAAACCAGTTGCCGCTGAGTTGGCTCTGAATCCTGGCGACCCCATGTATGTCAGAGTAGAACTGTGCTCCATAGGGTTTTCAATGGCTGATTTTTTGGAAGTATATTGCCAGGCCTTTCTCCTGAGGTACCTCTGGGTAAACTCAAACCTCTAACCTTTTGGCTAGCAGCTGAGCATGTTAACTGTTCCCACCACCCAGGGCCTCCTAAGCAGTTGCTGTGTAGTTGATTCCAACTCATGGCAACAAACCTGTCCCAATTTTACCACTGAAGAAGCCAAGGAAACAGAGAAGTTGAGGAACCTACTCCTTCCACTACACTGCAGTGCCCTGCAGAATCCCAAAGGAAAGACCCCAGAAAGAGCTAGTGGCCCGACTCCTGCCTTAGGCAGGCACGTGTCTAATCCCCTCAAAGGTCTTGACAGCTGGCAACCCTTTGACCACTCAAGAAAATTGCCAGGAAATTGCTGGGCACTGTCAATTCCTCGGAGAGGCAGGTGGACATGGCACACCCTGAGCCTAAGAGCCGTTCCTTAAGCTGGATCTTTCTAATAGGTTGTTGTGAACGTGTTATGACTGGTGGCCCCTAGGGCCACTTTTGCTGAAATTAACTAATTTAGTGTTGAGTGAGAAAGCACGGGAGGTGGTGACCAAAAGAAGGAGGAGCAGAGATCAACGTAAGCCAAGCCATGGGTGTGTGCGTGGGGCGTGTGCGTTGGGGAGAGGGGGTGTGCATGTGTGTTTTCCAAGCGTCCCAGTAATTTCAACTGCAGGGCTGATTTTACAGGGACACTTTTGCACACCTGTGGATTTCCATGGTACCTATCCCAGCATCTGGCACAGCTGAGTCCTTGCCTCTGCTAACGTACACCGACCAGGAGAAACCAGTTATTTTGACTCCAATTGCAGACGCCATTGAAGTGGTGGGACCCAAGACTCTCATTTCAGGTGGAACGCCTTCTTATCTCTTGGGTTCCTTCACTAGAGCATGACTCCTAGAAGACATGGCTGGGTTATAGTCATCTTCATCTTCCCAATGACTGCCAGTTACTAAGTGCTTGTAAGTGAATGACTGGATGGATGAATGAAAAAACGAATGAATGAAAGTTAACCAAACTTTTGGAACCACTGTTGGGATGATTTGTTCTGGGGCTCATACATAGCTTGAGAAAACAGAAGCTCCAGGGTCATGCAAATTTGATGAAAAACACAAGTCTGATTGCTGAGGACCTGAGAATTCTAAACTTGATGTTAAGCTCTTAGAATGATGGATGACTAGCTTCATCCACAGGTGTGGGAAGGCAAAGAGCACCTCCAGCACTGCTGATAATAACCCCAGGACAGAAGGAAGTGGAAGAAGCGTGTCAGCCTTTGAGACGATACCCAGCCACTCAGCCAATGCTGAGGTTCTGGGCTCCAGACAACTGAGCCTGTCCACACCTCATGCATGGATGGACCAGGGACTACTGATAGGTCAGGATAAGCCCATCCAGTTCCAGTATACAGTTTTAACCTCTCCAACCCTCACTTTCCACATCTGTAAAATGGGCATAATAAACCAACATCCCAGGGTCACCAAAAAGCCAGAAACAAAACCCGTTATCATCAAGTCCATTCCGGCTTATAGTGACCCTATAGCACAGAGTAGAACTGTCCCATAGGGTTTCCAAAGTTGTAATCTTTACAGAAGCAGACGGCCACATCTGTCTCCCATGAAGCAACTGGTGGGTTTGAACTGTCAACCTTCCAGTTAGCAGCCGAGTGCTCTAACCGCTGTGCAACCAGGTCTCCTCCGAGGGTCACGGGAAGGTATAAATGAGAGAACAGATGAAAATGGGCTTTGCAAATGGTACCATACTTCATAATTATTAATTAAATTTGCATTGGAATTTAAAATAACCTCTTCCAACACTCAATGTGGAAATGGTCTAGATGTTTCTCTGTGCTTTACATGGAGATATACACGGCTGGCTCACAATCTATTTTGCGTGAGAGCTCATCTTTTATTTCCCACTTGTTCTCCCATCCCACCTCCCTGTTCTGCCATCCAGCCAGCCCCTCCCTCCAGTCCCCTTCTCCGAGCTTTCCTCCAGGTCACAGGACCCAGGACCAGTACATGAATCAGCATTTCTGATCCCATGCCATACAAACACACCAGTGTGCTGAGCTCCGGTTACATGTTTGGAAAGTATGACACCGTTGACACGAAAACAGCTGGCGGGGTCAGCTTTGGCAATTCTGGGTTCTTCTGTCATCTGAACATGACTTTGGGAGGAGGAGAGGGCTGTTACTCATAGCCCATGGACAAAGGCCATGTCAATTCCAACTGCAAAGCTGTCGTCAGCCAGTTATGACCAAATATGGTCTTTCCTCTAATCTTAGATTTCAAGTCGAACTCTACTTATGTGAACCCTGCCCAGGAGTTACAAAAGAATTGCACAATAAGGGGTTCCCCCTCTTCACTACTTCGGGTTTCACCCCTGTGTTTTGCTCCCACAGAAAAAACAGATTAACATCTGGCCCCGATTATGGGATTGTCAAATCTGTTCAAATTAAACTAGCTGTTGCTAGCTGCTGTATACGGGTGCTGTCTGTTCTTTCGGTAGGAAGTTCATGGATAATTTAAGCCAAAGACCGTGGACTGTTTTTTGTGGGAGGAGGAACTGGAATCTTGAGGGATCCCCTGACTGGGTAATATTTACAATGACTTAAACCAAGCACTGTGTGGTTACTTTGGCAAGAGAACAGTATCAGGAAACAGAAGAACTGGGTTTGAGTCCTGGTTCACTTACTCATGGCACAGTGGTTAAGGGATCGGCTGGTAACCAAAAGGTCAGCAGTTCAAATCCACCAGCAGCTTCTAGGAAACCTAAAGGGGCAGTTCTACTCTGTCCTGTAGGGTCACTATGAGTGGGAATCGACTGGACACCAATGAGTTTGGGTTTTCTGTTTAGTTTTGTTTCATTTAATAAGTACTGGCTTTATTGTTGAGCTCTGCATCTTGGTTTCCTCTATTAAAAATGGAGGCATGACATAAAGGAGCCATATTTTCTTTGCAGACTCCCGGCGCAGCACAGCTTGCTGAGTGTTCTGCCTGTGCCTTAGATGACGCACACATGGGGTCACCATGAGTCAGTATTGCCTTGACAGCAACTGGTGATGGTGGTGAACCAGGTTACTGGCTTCACGCAATCTTACACCAACTACAGATTCATCCACACACAGCCACCTAATGACCTCACCTTACGGAGGGGAAATGGAGACATGGAGTGATTAAGTCATGTTACCAAGGCCACACACTAGTGTATGATAGTGCTGGGTGAGGGAGATAAGCCAAGATTTGGCTCCAAAGCACAATAAACCCTACTGCCAAGTTGCTTGATGTTTCAAAAAAAGATGATGGAATAGTTTGTCTCCCCCTCTAGTTCTCTCTCCACCTCCTCCTGCTCTCATGCCGCCCATACCAAACACACCCAACCCAGCAGCCCCATCAGACACTAAAATGTTATCTGTTGTGAGTGTGAACCATTTGCAATTTTTAAGTCCCTTTCTTTCAGAAAAGGAAGATGAGCAGGCCTATAGAAGGAGAGAGCCAGGACACAGGGTGGGCCTGAAGGCAATTTAATTTTGCTTCTTCCCCACCATGTGGGAAAGCTGGAAGCAGGCCAGATGACCCCACTGAGCTATCATATGGGACCACACACTTCATCTCTTCATGATCTCAGTTCTGAGTAGGTTAAGAAAAATGACTGCTCCAAATATTTAATTTCCCTTTCCTTCCCTCTTTTTTCTAATTTTTTAAAAAAGGTTTTGATTTGGAATTGAGCATGGAATAGGAGAAAGATAGAGTGAAGGATGGTAGAAGGGCTTTGAGAATATTCATTTTACCCCAGGTGAATGATCCTTATCTTTGTTACCCAGAACATTACAAAATTCTTTTTGCTTTAAGTAGAAAATGCTTCATTCTTAATTGGCCTTTAAAGGGTAAGACTGGGAAGCACAGGCACTGGATTAGAGAAGAGGAAGGAAATTTTCCTTCCTTGTTTTTCCTCTCCATCCAGTTACACCACTTCTGTTCTGAGTGAGGCTTCCTCATTTCTAAAGGATTAGTTCTTAAAGTGTGGCCCACAGATTCCTAGAGGTCCCTGAGACTCTTCCAGGGGTGTCCTCAAGGTCAAAAACATTGCCTTTGCCTTTTCTACTGTGTTATCATTTGCAGTAAGGTGCAAAAGCACAAATCAAGGCAATGGCACCAAGCTATACTGGCAGTCATTGTACCCTTCACCAGCATGCACTTGCAGGATAAATATATCAGTTTCACTTAAGAATGTTCTTGATAAAGTAGTAAAGATGATTGATTTTATTAATAATCGAGTATATGCATTTTTCATTTCCATGTAATAAAATGGAAAGTACCCATAAAGCACTTCTGCATACTCAAGGGTGGTGGCTGTCATGAGGAAATGCAGTTGCGTGTGTGTTTGAGTTGCAAGCTAAACTAACCACTTTATTCATGGAATACCACTTTTACTTAAAAGAACAGCTGGCAGACAAATAATGATTATTCAGATTTGGATATTTGGCAGATATATTCTCAAAAATTAATGAAACGAACCTGTTACCTTCAACTCAAGTATTTGTTGTCAGTGATAGACTTTGAGCTTTCAAGTAAAAATTTGAAGTTTTAAAAATTTGTATCTGTCGCTGTGAGCTTGCCAGCTTCCCAAGTTGTCTGATGAGATTGGTGATGATATTAACAAATGTGATTGTTCAATATTGTCTGTTAAAATGTGTCAAGTTTCTGAAGCAATATTTTCCAAATAACCAATGAATGATGTTACAAAATCATGCATGGGTAAAAGGTCCAAAGTACCAGACAAACCAATGGAATTTAATGTAACCATATGAAAGCTCACTAATATGGTTTCAGATTCCAGTTGCAATTAACCTTTAAGAAACTACCACATGTCAGTTTCTGTGTAGTGTTAAAGAATATCCACAATTATCTGAAAACCAAAAAACCAAACCCACTGCCATTGAGTCGATTCCGACTTATAGTGACCCTGGAAGACAGCTATGCTCACCACTAAACCACCAATGCTCAGAGTGACCCTGTAGGAGAGAGTAGAAATGCTCCATAGGGTTTCCAAGGCTGTAAATCTTTATGGAAGCAGACTGCCACATCTTTCTCCCACGGAGCAACTGGTGGGTTCGAACCACCAAGTTTTCAGTTAGCAGCTGACTGCTTTAACCACTGCGCCACCAGGGCTCCTCAATTATCTGAAACAGCTATGAAATATTCCTCTCTGTTCCAATTACACATCTATCTAAGGTCGGATTTTCTTCATACAGTCAATTAAAACAATATACCATAATGGGTTGAATGCAGAAGCAGATATGAGAATCCAACCCTCTTCTATTAAACCAACCGTTAAAGACATTTGCAAAAATGCAAAACAATGGCGCTCACACTTCTGATGAATAATTTTTTTCATCAGAAAAACTGTTGTTTATGTCAATAGGTACATGTACTAGATTGGTATTTTTAAACAAGTATTTTAAATTTTGTTTTAATTTCTAATATGGTAAATATTGGTAGATGTCATCAATGATATGCTGCTAAATGTTTAACCACCAGCTTCCTGGGGAAAAGAAGCCCTGGTTTGCAGCATTTGCTCATTTCCATGGTGTAAATACTCTCATAATGGTCTATTTCAAGATACTAACACATTTCTAAGGAGCCCTAGTGGCTCAGTGGTTAAGTGCTCAGCTACTAACCAAAAGGTCGGTGGTTGGAACCCACCAGCTGCTCCCTGGGAGAAAGATAAGGCAGTCTGCTCCATAAAGATTACAGCCTTGGAAACCCTACGGGGCATTCTACTCTGTCTTACAGGGTCCCTGTGAGTTGGAATCGACTCGAGGACAGCGGGTTTCTTGGTTGATTAACATGTCACTGAATGTAGTTGGGAGGAGACGAGAACACTCAGCCCTCGCCTGCTTCGGCACACGAGTGGATGTAACCCACGTGAGCTCAAGCTCTTCAGTGTCCTCACTCACTTTGAAGAATGTAAAGGAGTCCCGAGAACACGGAATTTGAGAACAGGTGTCCTGGAACCATCTATTCTCATCTCAGCAACATCAGAGGTCTAGCCAGCGGTCACAGAGAGCTGTGGACCCAATTACAAAAGTACCTGAACTTCCAATCTTAATGTACTTAATATAAACATCCTAAAATCGCTGTCTTCTCAGTTTTCTGTCAAACCCTGGGCAAAGACAGACACCTGAATCTATTGTAATCCCTTCTGTAGGAATTTTTAAGAATTGGTTTTTTTTGGGAATTCCATCAGGAAGGGCTCAGAGTTGGTTCCAGGTTTATTATGGTTTACTATGCAATTTGGGTGTTGTTAGTTACCATTGAGACAGCTCCATGTAAAACAAAACAAAATGTTGCCCAGTCCTGCACCATTTTCATGATTATGGGTATGCTCAAGTCCATTGTTGTGGCCACTGTGTATTTTGATTGCCTTCCAATCTAAAAGGTTCATCTTCCAGCACTATATTGAATATTCTGTTATGATCCATAGTTTTCATTGGCTAATTTTCAGAAATAGATTGCCAGGCCCTTCTTCCTAATCTTAATCTAGAAGCCTAAGTCTAGAAGTTTGAAACCTGTCCACCATGGGTGACCCTGCTGGTGTTTGAAATACCAATAGCATAGCTTCCAGCGTCACAGCAACAGCCCAAGCTGACAGATGAGTGGTAGAACCTGGGGGTAAAATCTGTTAAATGGAGATTTGACTCTTGATGATTGAAAGTTGCTGAGTGGGATCTGAACTTAATATCCTTAGTCCACCTCCTCCGTGTTGGAGGAGGAGAATGAAAAATATTTCAAGGATTTTATATAAACAAAACGTTATTTGAGAAAGAAAAGACCAAATCACAAGGTGTTTATTACCACACCGAGAAAGGTTGATAATGAACCTTAGTTTCTAGAACTATTAGGTGGAATGATATAAGACTGCCACTTGTGTAGTTTTAAAAAAAAGGCTGACTGATAGCAATTTCATGGGGCTCAGCCCAATATGTAATGAGCTGATGGCTAAGACTTCTTTCGGCAGCAAAATATTCCTAGCTCCATGTCTGTTTAGGTTATAAACAGACGTCCGAGTGATAAAATAGGTCCTACTTGAGGAACACATTCTATGCTTAAATATGCTGGAAGTTGTGTTTTGTGGGCATTTAAGTAAAGTGTCCCCAGTTATGGCTTTGCTCTTCTCAGCTTGCCCTATCACCCCATTACATGGTCTCATTACATGGGCAATTTTTTAGAGATGAGAAAATCACGGCCCAGAGATTTAAGCTGTCTGTCCAAGGCCACACTGCTGTAAAACTAGTCCAACTTTGAAACCAACCAACTGGATTCAATCATTTATGAAAGGTCAAGAACACATGGCTGACCCAAGAGCTCCTTTGAAACAAATACAAATGTCTCCACCGCAATCAAAACATTTTCTTTAAATGAACTATTCCAGTACATTCTTATTCATTATTTACTTACCCTCTCTGTCTCCAGCTAGTCTGTGTTCAAGAAATAAGAAAACTATGTTCCTGTGGACACTCAGCAAAAAGCAGCAGTATGTTATCCAGAGGGGTTAACATGCTCAGCTGCTAACCGAAAGGCTGGAAGTTTGAGTCTACCCAGAGGTGCCTTGGAAGAAAGGCCTGGCAATCTACTTCTGAAAAATCAGCCACTGACAACCCTATAGAACACAGTTCTTCTCCAACAACGGGGTCACCATGAGTTGGAATCAACTTGATAACAAATGTTTTTTTGTTTTCTTCTTCTTCTTTTTTTTGGTATGTTATCCAAATAATCCAAGACATGACCAATGAAAACAACAGGACAAGCCGTGCTTCGTTTATGTTCAAGAGATTTAATAAAGATCCCCTGCCCCCACCCCAGAACCTTCAGCTCTGTTACAATAATGTTGAACTTTACGTGGAGCGGAGATAAAAATAAAGCTTTCTTACAAATTACTTTTTTTTTGTCCAGTGAATTACTTTTGCAGTAAAAATAGCTGCTACATAAATCCCTCCTGATCTCTGAAAAGGAGTTGCATATTTCCAAAAATAGTATTCTTATTTTAATCATACAGAATAACTGGGAGCAGGGAAAAGGAATGTTGGTCAGGGAGAGGTGCATTGGGGAAACAGTCAAACTAAAAAATAAGTTGTGTATAAACTGATTTAAAGACATGCATAGACGTGGAAAACATATGCCATTTGTCAAGAAAAATACTGCTTTATAACTATTTACTTTTACATTACAATTAAAGGAGAAACCATGGGAGGCCAGATGTGCTCCCAGATAATAACATTAGTTCCTTGTAAAAATTCCCAAATGTACAAAGTCCTTGCCAAATAATAACCATGGCAAACAAAAAAACAAAAAACAAAAAGAGGGATTAACCCTTCTAGACCTTATTCCTATAGGTATATTAAATGTCAATAGTGCACATTTTACAATTTTAATCAGCCCCTGGCAGAAGCAACCCTTTGTAAAATGCTGTCTGTGCTATTGAAAAAAATGGAATAAACATCAGATGTCTGCATTCTTCTTTCAAATACAGTTACATAATTATTTTAAATTACAATATATAATTTCTGTTAAATAGGACTGGTACAGGATTCTGATAACAATTATTAAGATTACAATAATATCTACACACTAACTTCTGAAATGGCGTGATTCTTTCCTTCCCACCCTCCTCCCCCTCTCAAACAAAGAGAATGCTTTTGCATTTCCTATTTCTGGTTGCCAAAGGCAAAAGCAAACAAATCCGTGTACACGTGCACGTACACACGCCTTCCCTTTGCAAATCATAAAATAGCTGCACGATCCGGGGTCACACACAAGGCCTGCTTTGAGCCCGCATGGCTTCCCAGGGCTTCCTTCACGACTGCCTTAATTTGGTAGCATCATAAATAGCATTTTCCTGCCAGCAGACCTTGGAAGCAAGGAGCTGTGCTGCCTTCGCAATGCTGAGTCGGAGAAGCGCGGTTTCGGAGGCAATGAGACCACTGCTTCTCGGTGATGTCCCTGGACATATGAAATCCCTTCTGCTCAAGGTCCCTGGAGCGGCGGTCAGGATGGGCTTCCCATCACAGTCACATGGGGCCGGGGCCGGGGCCGGCTCAGGCAGTCCCGCCGGGCCTCAGTCCTCCGTGTCGGGCTGGACGCCCAGGATGGCGTGGAGCTCTTCAGGCGTGAAGCCAAGCAAGTTCTGCAGGTCGCACACAAAGCGGTACACGTAGCGCTTCCCCGATGTCTTGTGGATGATGTTCTTGTCGTAATAGTAGCGCAGGCCGCGGCTCAGCTTTTCGTAGTTCATCTTTGGCTTGTTTTTCCTCTTTCCCCACCGGCGGGCCACCTTTGGTGGACACAGACAGAAAAGCGTTAAAGGCGACGCAGAGTTAAAGTCAACAGAGGGAACGCTAGCGACAGTCCGGATTGACTCGAATGCTCATCACAGAGGTCTGACGACTATAACGCACACAGAGGCGCCACCTGTTCTAACACACGTGCCAGGGCCCTTGTGCCCCTTGTCAAGTGCGCTGCGTCCCTCGGAATCAGGACAGCCTGAGACAAAGGAAATGCTGCTGGGGTCCCCACATCCCGGGTTCTAATCCCAACAGGAACGGCGAACAGCTGCCGAGTGGGGGTTTGAGTCACATGACGTGACTCACTCCTCAGTGTTCCTGCTCCCCAATGGAATTGGGGAGGTGACAGATGACACTCTTCCGGTGCCAGATATCAAGGGCCTTCCTTAATTCTGTCCTGGAGGGACTGACATTAGAGCTGCCCTCGGCCTTTCGCTCTGGGCAGGGCGCCTGGCTCCAACCAGCCAAGGCTGGTTCCAGTGCAGCCAAGCTCAGCCGAGGAGCCGGGAAGCCACGCCAGGGGCTCATTACCCCACATGGAAAAAACGGACTTTCCTAAGGCATTTTCAGATGGGCTGGAGAAAACGTCATCTTGCGGTGTGGACTTTTTTATCAGACAACGGGGCAAGATGATGATGTCTGCCCAAAGGCTGTGTGATCCCTCGTCCATGTTCTTGATAGTCTGAATGCCTCAGGCAGCAGTGTTCTTATCTGTACAGTTAACCCTTTCCTGTGCCCCAAGGACTGCATGTGGGAACCCAACAGGATGCAACCCGGGTTCAGAGCCCAGAGGTTTCCCAGGCCTGATCCTACCTCGTCGGGGTCGGCAAGCTTAAACTCCCATCCATCCCCCGTCCAGCTAATGAACGACTGGCAAGACTTGTCCGAGAGTAATTCCAACAGAAACTGCCACAGCTGAATAGGTCCACTTCCTGGGAGGCAAAAAGGCAAATTACACATTTTTATACGTTTAAAATACAGCAAAGCTCTTGCCAGTTTTACCAGTTGCTGTCAACTCCAACTCATGGTGACCCCATGTGTGCACACTAGAACTGCTCCATAGGGTTTTCAAGGCTGTGACCTTTCAGAAGCAGATTGCCAGGCCTTTCTTCTGAGGCGCCTCTAGGTGAGTTTGAACCGCCAACCTTCTGGCTAGTAGTCAAGGAGTGCTTAACTTCACCACCCAGGGACTCCAAACAGCAACGCAAGTCATCCTAATTTGTTGTTGATGGGTGCCATTGAGTCGATTTCAACTGATAACAACCCAGTGTGATCTTCATGGGAGCAGATCACCAGGTCTTTCTCCTGCAGAGCTGCTGGGTGGGTGTGAACCACCAACCTTTAGGTTAGCAGCCACCAGAGCTCCTGAAGTCATCCTAATTAAACTAACTGATTTAAGACTGCAGACCTGACTCTCTGAGCTGAATTCCAACATGAAGGTGCAACTCAAGGTGTTGGTGCCTTAATGGGATAAATCTGGACACCAAATATAAGGCTTCTTTGACACTTCCTACTCTGAAGGTCACTCAACTGAGACAATCTTCCCCTGCGTTGCTGGGTTTGGTCTTTCAGGGAAAATTTAGGGCAAGCAACTCCTGTTTATTCCTTATGTGAAAGCCTTCAGGGTTTATTTCTAGAAACACAGGGGGACGGGGTGGGGGCAACTGAGCGGCATTTCATCCCAGAGTGAGGCACAGCCACGGTGGTTCCCATTCTGCTTACCCTGCTGAGTGATCCTGGCAAAGTTACTCGAGCTCCCTGAGACTGGGTTTACTCAGCAGCCAATGGGGCTAATACCCATTGCCTCATAGCATTTATTGGGTAAAGTATGCTTTGCAAAGTGTTCTCCACATGCCTTTTCTCAGTTACTATTTACAGCCACCACTTTATGACGCACCATTTAGCCCTGCTTTAAAGATGAGGAGTAAGATGTGCCTCGAGACCAGGGGCCTTGCCCGGGGTCACACACCCATCAGTGTGGGGTGAAAGACACTGAGTCTTCCAACTCAAACCCCACCCACTTCCCACCACTCCCCAAAACCTGATGGCTTTTGTCCCACAGAGCAGGAAAAGCAGGTGATCTGGAACCAGTCAGAGCTGGGTTACCCATGTGGCCATGGGAGACCTGTCTACCTCTGAGCCAATTTCCCCATCTGTAAAATGGGCCAATACCACCACCCTTGAGTTGGCAGAGTCCCTAGGTGGTGCAAACGGCTAAGTGCTCGGCTGCTAACAGAAAGGTTGGAGGTTTGAGTCTACCCAGTGGCACCCTGGAAGAAAGGCCTGGCAATCTACTTCCAAAAAATCAGCTTTGAAAACTCTATGGAGTCCAGTTCTACTCTGACACACACGGGGTAGCCATGAGTAGGAGAGGACGGGATGGAAACTGGTTTTTGTTTTGTTTTTTTGAGAGTAAAGTGAAAGGAACCACTAATGCCACAGTTGTGTATTATCAGTATTGGACCCTGGCTATGAAGGTGACATCGGTTTCCACACCGTCTTTATACGTATCTTGGTAACATTTATAGGTTGTCTGTTTTATGTAACAGAGAAAAAAAAAACCATATGCCTATAAACTCTTATTTTAATCATCAAATTTTTTTAAGGAGGTATTTCTTTTTTAACCCACAATGGCTCCATATGGTCAAAATACAAAAAAAAAAAAAAAAAAAAAAACTACTTAAGGATACAAGAGGCAATGAAACAAGTCTCCAATTTTTGCTGAAAATATCTGGTTGCAAAAACAGCTTTAATATTTGTCCTTCGTCTACAATAGTCTAGAATAGCTCTCTCCTAAACCTTAAAAATAAGATTTCAGAAGCAAGAAAAGGTAAACAGTCCCTGTATTGCTGGAGGCTGGCTCTGCGGCCCCTCCCTGATTCGACCCCAGCCTAAGCCTGTTTAGTTCTGGGACATTCCTGGAGAGGGTGTGTCCCGGCAAAGGAGTCCTCAGGCCCAGTGTCCCCTGCTCCTCCTCCCCCTCTCCCTCTTCCTCTAGAAGGCCCAGCACATCCCAGGTGGCTTTTCACCCACCCCAGTGAGCTCCATGTGTGAAAATCCCTGCACGGCTGGCATTTTTAGGATCCAGGGATACAGCCAGCCACGCAGAGAATGTGGAGTATAAATACTAGTGTGTACACTGGAGCCACCCTTGATAAACATGGTGCTCGGCAAGGCATGTGAGGGGGCTCAAGGGGCGAGGCTGGTGGCCGGTGGCAGGGCCATGCTCACCTGTGAAGCCGGCCAGCACTGCCGCAGGTATAACTGGTTTGCCCTGCTCCACAGGGTCACTTCTTTCCTGGATGTAGTCCTTGAACGACATGGTTGGCTTGTTGACGCCGAGGGGCTGGCTGCAGTCGTCCTCGAAGCTCTCAAAGGAAGGTACCCGCTGTACATCAAGCAAGGATGACTGGCTATTCCAGGACTGTAGCAGCGAGTCTGAGCTCTCGAAGCTGTCCGCGCCGCTCTCGGTGGAGTCCGGGTCTCTGGGCTTACCTGGCAAGGAAAGACAACCAAGCACATACTTTGAGTCCTATGGGGTAATAAAAGGGGCCAATGCTACTGTGGAATTACTCCGGGTTAGTCTTAGGTTCAACAGGAACATCAGTACCGACAGCCACCCATGCAGCTGTACACTCTGGGTGTAGAATCTTCCACAGACTCTCAGAATGCTCCTGTCACCCCGTGCTTAATCCCTATGATAAATATACTCTACCCATCTGGGGTCTTAAAAGCTTGTGAGCGGCCATCTAAGATACCCCACTGGTCTCACCCTGTCTGGAGCAAGCGAGAATGAAGAAAACCAAAGAGACAAGGGAAAGATTAGTCCAAAGGACTAATGGATCACAACTACCACAGCCTTCACTAGACTGAGTCCAGAACACCTAGATGGTGCCCGGCTACCACCACAGACTGCTCTGACAGGGATCACAATAGAGGGTCCCGGACAGAGCTGGAGAAAAGTGTAGACCAAAATTCTAACTCATAAAAAAAGTCCAAACTTACTGGTCTGACAGAAACTGGAGAAACCCCGAGGGTATGGCCCTGGACACCCTTTTAACTCAGTACTGAAGTCACTCCTGAGGTTTACCCTTCAGCCAAAGATTAGACAGACCCATAAAACAAACAATAATACCCGTAGTTCAACCACGCATACGAGACTAAATGGGCATACCAGCCCAGGGGCAAGGATGAGAAAGCAGGAGGGGGACAGGAAAGCTGGACAAATGAATGGAAATGGGGAACCCAAGGTAGAGCAGCTGAGAGTGTTGACATGTCATGGGGTTGGTAACCAATGTCACAAAACAATATGTGTATTAATTGTTTAATGAGAAACTGATCTGCACTGTAAACCTTCATCTAAAGCACAATAAAAAAGTAATAGAAAAATAAAAATAAATATATGCTACAAATCACACCTTCCACAACAGTAGAATGGATAAGTAAATTGTAGCTTCATATAATGCAATACTATACAGCAACGAGGAGGGCGGTGATGGCTCAGTGGTAAAATTCTTGCCTTCCATGAGGGAGACCCGGGTTCGATTCCCTTCACGTGTATTGCACCATCACCCATCTGTCAGTGGAGGCTTGTGTGTTGCTATGATGCTGAAAAAGTTTGAGCAGAGCTTCCTCACTACGAGAACTAGGAAGAAAGGCCTAGTGCTCTACTTGTGAAAATTAGCCAGTGAAAACCCTATGGATCTCAATGGTCTGATCCCTACCCGATCATAAGGATGGCACAGGAATGGGCAGAGTTTTGTTCTGTTGTGCATGGGGTCGCTATGAGGTGGGGGCTGACTCAACAGCAGCTAACAACAACAAAGCTTCATATAATGGAATACTACACAGCAGTGAAAAAGGACATGTTGTGGCTATATTCCATAACACAGATGAATCTCAGACTTAATCATGAGCAAAAGACAAGCACAAAAGAAAACTGTGTATGGTTCCATTTACATGAAGTTCAAGAACTAATCTATAATTAAAAAAATCAGAATAATGGTTTCCTCTAAGGGTGGGAGCGAGGGTACTGGCTGAGAAGGGGTATGAGGGAGGCTTCCAGGGTGTTGGAAACTTCTCTAACTTCATCTGAGCGGTAGTTACACAGGTGTATTAACCAAAAAAAAAAACAAAAAAAAAAAACATTGCCATCGAGTTGATACCAACTCATGCAACCCCAGGTGTTATAAAGTAAGACTGCTCCATAGGGTTTTCTTGGCTGTAATCTTTATAGAAACAGATCACCAGGCCTTTCTTCCATGGAGCTGCTAGGTGGGTTCCAACCACCAAATTTTAGGTTCATAGTCGAGTACAAACCGTTTGTGTCCTCAGTGGTGCAAACAGTTAAGAGCTGGCCACTAGCCAAAGGTCAGCACCTCGAACTCACCCAGAGGTGCCTCGGAAGAAAGGCCTGGCCAACCGCTTCCAAAAAATCAGTCATAGAAAACCCTATGGAGCACAGTTCTACTCTGACGCACATGGGGTTGCCATGGGTCAGAGTCAACTAGAAGGCAATTGGTACCACAGGTATATATATGTAAAAGTTCATTGAGTTGTATGACTGTATATAAAATGTTTCATTTCCATTATAAAAACCTGTCACTTTCCCACAGTTGTCTCCACCAAACATTCCATTCGTGGAGGAATTTCACCTCATGAGCAGGGAGTCTGTCCTGTTTACTGGCATTCAGTGCCTGGATCAGTGCTGAGTCATATCATGTGTTCATCTGTTGAATAAACCAGTTGTCTGTGTTAGTGACCAAAAGTCACTTAGAACATGGACAAGTACTTCCAACTCCTCTTTCAATGGCTGAAAACAGGATGTATTTATTAAGAAAAAAAAGTCCATTTCACTATAGGATGTGACGACCTGGCCAGCTCCCAGAATCAAACAGATGGTGTTGCTTAAAGGAATGCTTGGATGCATCAGTCTTACCGGAATTGTTAGGAAGCAAATTCAAGTTGCTTCCCTGGAAGTCCTGGCTGACGGGACAGTAGTTGACACCAATGGTGTTGAGCCGTGACTTGGGGTACAGCTGGAGCTCCTGCTCTGAACTAAGGGCACTGGGCGCAGGAGAAGGCTGACATAGGGTGTCCAGGAGGCTGCCTTTGGAGTAGTTCTGTGTCTGCATTCCATAGGGTGCCTGATCCATAGCAAAACCTGGAACAATACCAGTGGACAGCTGTTAGTGAAGGTTAACATGGTAACTTAACTATCAAGGCCCTCCAAACCTTCTAACCACCCCAAACATGTCCAGTCCTGCGTGCTCTCCCTCTCCACAAAACCTTGGTGGAGACGTGGGCTTCGGTGGCAGGTTCCCCACCAAGCACTAAGTCCTCCTCTTCTAAACCAATTTATCTTTGCAACACAGAAACCCTTTTCCAAAATGGCAGCTCCTTCTGGACCCAGGACTCAATGCCACCATGCTACTATTTCTTCATCTTGGTAGTGTATCGAGTGCATTCATGTGACCCTCGCGAGGACAGGGGTCACTGCCTTTTTCAGCTCCCAGGGACAGTAAGGCTCAGAGAACAAGTGATTTGCAAACATTCTATGGTTTGTAAGGAGCAGAGATGAGCCTTGAAACCACATCTCCTGATGGCAGATCCAAGCTTCCTTCTCCCTCTCTTTCATCATGCCTGCTTCCACCTCCTTCCGGCGGGGAATAACTAATTTTCTGGAAACTAAAGGAAGCTCTCTTACTTTGACCCGGGATCAGGTAGGCAGAAGGCTCCCACTGTGCTACATTTGGAAAGACCTGCTGAGCAGGCCAACTGGTAAACCCCAGGGGCAGGGTGATGCAGAGTGGGAAGTCCTCACCTGAACCAAGAAGTTTGACTTGAGGCATGGGCAGAATCAGAGAACTGGATCAACACCATCAAAGCACAAAGTTCTGATGATGTAGTTCTCTAGCCACCCACTCCCACACCAACTAGGGAAGACCACCCCTTAACCTACCCTCACCAGCACCAGCACCCAGAAGGAAGGACCCAAGTTCTAAGAGCCCTCTTAAAACTCCAAAGCTCAGAGCAAACTTAGGATGATTTTCCATGCTCTGCCTGCCCCTTCTTCTTCGCGATTTGTTGTCTTTGCTGTGTGCCGTTGAGTCAGTTCTGACTCAAAGCGACCCTATAGGACAGAGTAGAACAGCCCCATAGGGTTTCTAAGACTGTAATGTTCAAAGGAGCAGATCACCAGGTCTTTTCTCCCATGGAGCCACTGGGTGGGTTTGAACCGCGCAGCTTTCGGTCTGCAGCTGAGCACTTCACCACTGAGCCACCAGACCTCCCTTCTTTGCGATACTGGCTTATTATCTGGCCACAGCCATCAGCTCACTTATTTCTGCCCCTTGCTCTCTGAATTGCTGAGACAGCACAGGCCAGTAGAAAGATAATGGGAGCCACTTAAAGAACACCAAACTCTAGAAGCCACATTTAGAGAGTAAAAAGAAATAGGCGAAATTAATTTCCATACATCTTTTTTAACCTAAAATATCAAGTAGCATCACCCCAATATCCAATCAATATTTCGTAAATTATTAAGGTGGTATTTTACAGCCTTTGTTTCATACGAAGACTTTAAAATTCAGTGTGCATTCTGTCCTCACCGTCTATCTCAGTGTAGACCAGCCGTGTTTCAAGTGCTCAATAGCCAAGTGTGACTACAACATGAAACGGGTCTAGACTATTCCATTGTTGTTGTTCTTAGATGCCGTCAAGTCAGTTCCGATTCCTAGCCACCCTATAGGATAGAGCAGAACTGCCCCATAGGGGTTCCAAGGAGCGGCTGGTGGATTTGAACTGATGACCTTTTGGTTAGCAGCCTAGCTCTTAACCACTGAACCACCAGGGTTCCTGACTATTCCACTAGAGAGTCCAAATCTAACAGGATAATTTAACACCAAGTTTTTAAGGGCAAAATCAACCGGACTAACCTACTGAATTGCTATTAATCCAATGAGGAACTGAGTTGAGGTGTGAATTTTCTTCATATTGTTCTTCTGCCTTTTCTTGGTTTTCTGAAAAATAGACAAAGGATACCTAAGATTGTAACTCTAGGTAAAAACTACATGAGAAAAAAAAATTACTTTCCGAATTACTGTTCTCTGGTTATTTTAGCTGACACACATTTAGTGCTTCCCATTTAATGGATGGTATACCGTTCTGTGTATACCTGCTTCAAGTCACCATGATGTCTACTGCAAAAAACTACACAGCAATATATTTTTCTAATAATCAGGAAAAAAGTTTTCTAAAATGAACCCTGTCACTGGAAAAGAAGGTGAAAGGTCGGGATTATGTTTATAACTCATTCACCTATTCAACAAATAGTTGAGTGTTTATGAAGTATTATCTGGACAAGGGGCTGAGAAAAAGAGTACATCAACAAGACAGACGTAGTTCCTGCCCCCGTGAAGCGTATGGCCCATAGCTTCAAACCCTGGAAGCTTCTCAAAGTGCAACAAGCATTGCAAAGAGAGAGACACAGTTCTCTGAGAGTCTGTAACAGAAGACATATTTGCCTGAGGACTTTGAAAGCGAAAAGGCTGGCCTCTCTGTGTATGTTTACTTAACTATGAATACACTTAACCATATACATATACACACCAAAAACGCAAACACACACAAACTCACACCCCTGAGTCACAGCAAAACACATCCAATTTGCTAATAATCAGATTCAGCAGAAACTTGTCAGATAAGACCTTGTCCAAGTTCAGAGAAAATAAGAAAAAATATTTTATGTCCCTGGACCTTGGAGGCCATAACTAAAAAGGACTGGTGATTGGATTCCTAAGGTCCCGAAGACTGAGTTTATTGTAACCATGGAAACTCAATGTGCTTAAAACCAACTCAGTGGATGTTTCTGTGAATCTACAAATGTGCTAATTTTCTCATTTTAAAATTAAAATGATCCATAGCTATAACTTTTTTTAACTCAATGTGTCTTTAACATAGATCTCACTACTCTTTTAAGGTCTGAATCAAGATTTTTTCTATATTTGGTGAGACTTCTATGGTCAATGGTGAGTTTTGGTATAATACATCAGTGTATAAATACAATCAACTACTTACAGATTTGTTTAAAAATATAACAAACCAAACCAAACAAAAACAAAAAGAAATGTGGATTCCACTTGGACTTAGGAAATTTTACTCTGAAATTCAGAGTTGACCTGAATAAAGGCTTCCTTTTCTTTAGGCTGACCTACTTCTGTCTGCTTTGTAGGGTGAGCCCATTGAACATGGGGATCCTTGATACCTTTTATACTTGAATCAACATGTACACCCATGACGCATGCAGTCTGGCAATCGTGAACAAATTAGTGACTAAGGCGACTACTGCCTTGTGACTATTTTTGATGCCACACACACAAACACACACACACATACATAAGCGGAACAAAAATCTCTAATCACCGCCATATATCTGACTCACTCGAGTGGTGTTTTCAGACAATTTACTTGAAATCATTTGAAACGTCAAACCTACAGCTGAAAACCATGGACACCTCCCCACTCCTCTTCCCTGCCAACGGCTCACCCAGACAAGGAGGAGCCAAGCCATTCATCTGGTACCTCTGATCATCTGCTCCAGATGTTCCCAGAGAATATCGCCCACAAAGTCAGGTGCCAGTTCCAGAAAGCACTCCTTGCCAAGGTTGCACAAGACCTGGCCGGTCATGCCAAACCTCTGGAAGTTCACGTTCACCAGACTGAACTCGTTAGTAGCCCAGAGAAGCCACTGGCATACTTGCTGCTCAGTCCACAGCCAAGGATCTAGAGGGGAGGGAAGAAATGATGTAACAAGGGGAAAGAATGCAAGGGGGCAGTGAGACCAGAGTCACCCTGATATATATCCATTAACGAAATGAGCGAGACACCATTACGATATGCCCAAGGTGAATGCTAAGATGCTAACAATGATTTGGAAACCCTGATGGTGCAGTGGTTAAGTGCTATGGCTGCTAACCAAAAGATCAGCAGTTCGAATCCACTAAGCAATCCTTGGAAACTCTATGGGAGAAGTTCTAGTCTGTCCTATAGGGTCACTATGAGTCAGAATGGACTCAACAGCAATGGGTTTGGTTTTTTTCTGGTAACAATGATTCCCTCCCATGTATATTTAATGAGCGCCGACTGCGTTGAAATACAAAGTGGTTCAGGTTAACTATATATATGCTACTCTTTGCAAGACGCCCAAAAAATAAATCAAGATGAAGCAACTGCTGTCAAATTCATTTGTCCAGTAGAACACAGATTCAGGAAAAAAACAAAAGACCAAACCAGTTGCCACTGAGTCCATTCCGACTCCTGGAGACCCCATGTGTGCAGAGCAGAACTGTGCTCCACAGGGTTTTCAAGGCTGTGACCTTTCAAAAGCTGATCACTAGCCTTTCTTCCAAGGCGGGAGGGTTCAAACCACCAACTTTTTAGTTAGCCGAGTGCTTAACCATTTGCGCCACCCAGAGACTCAGAAAAGCGGCTCGAAAAGGCAACACTTACTCTTTGGGATGCCGAGACGGCGCTGCTCCTTCTTGAAGCCACTGAAGGTAGCTTTTAAGGCCTGGCTCATCACAGCCTTGCTGCATGGTGTTAACAGAGGCAATTCACAGTTGGTGGACTCTAGAGGAAAGCCCACGGGGTCATTAGTACTTCAAAATGCTAGTATCAGATACAGGGTTAGGGGAGAAAACTTCAGCTTCCAGGAAAGAACAATTCTGATACCAAACCTTAACATAATTCCTTAGAAGAGTATTAATACGAACAAAAAAATTTTTTGACTGGTATTAAGAAAATATTATACATCTCATAACCACACTTACAAAAAAAAGAAGCATCTAAAATAAAACACAAGTTTTATGTTGCAAAGCTTCCTAAAGCAGTTTTGCATAGGTAAAATGTCTATCTAAGTCTATTTTTAACATTTTACACAATGAAAGAAACTGCATGGTGTTTGATCCAAAAGACTTAATGGATTATAAATGCATAATTTGAAAGTTACTTCCATTAAACTAAGCGAATGGTGGAGATTTCAAGCACGGTGTGAAAATACAACACTTAGCACACATAAAGGAGACACGTTCCATTCTTAAAACAAAAAGTCTTCTCTGGATTTCCTCAACAATTCCCCAATGATAAAACTGTCACATGACATTATGCTTATGCAAGTGTATGTGTTTTAATTAATTTTATGGGCTGTGTTTTCTAGAACCTACTTCATATGACAAAGTAACCTCTGGAACGTTTCCAACTGATAACTCTATCACAGTAATTGCAGAGACTTCATCTGACATGCTAAAAAGAATAAACAATGACAAGAAGAAGTACAGAAATACATAGAGATGGGCAAAGATTAGCAAAAATAACGTGTCACTCCAAAACTCCATGCAGAGATGATTTAACTAATGATGTAAACTCAGAACTAAATGCTGGTGTGCATTTTAATGTCCACCATTTTATGTCTGGTTTGCAGAGTGGACCAGGGAAATAAAGACCCAGTCTGATGTAGTGTTGAAAACACCAGTAACGGAAAGCTCAGGAATTCCACTGCAGTTCACCAACTTCAGCGTATTTGCTCTCACTGGGGTGTCTCTAAGAGTCAGAATCGACTCAACAGCAGTGGGTTTTTGGGGTGTCTCTGGCACGTAAAGACATCAGAATCATCAAGTTCAGAAAAAAGGAAAACTGCCTTCTCCCAGGTCCAGAGCCTTTATTTGGCTTTTCATATAAAAGACTCAAAATGTCAACATTCATCAGTATGAACTGTCATCTCTTTATTCACTGAACTACTTAGGGAAATTATTTGTCCAGTCTGAATAACAAATTACCATGAGAAATGGAATCCAAGCCTGTTGGTACTTCTTGGAGTGTTTGCTCTTCACTTAGCGAGGGGAAAGCAGCAAACAGGGACCCATCAAAAGTGTCGAAGGCTGGCTGGCGCTGTGAAAACAGAGGGAAAAGAAAACTGAAATACAATAGTTTAATGTATTTAATGATCTATTTTAAAAGTGGTCCATGGCTAACCTTAATGATATACCCTGGTTAAACTGGCAATTAAAAAGCAATATAGTGGATCAACCAATCAGTTCTCTAAATAGATTTTTAAGATGATCAGAGTGACCGAAATGATTCTATTTTACTCTGGATTACTTCATCAACATCAGAGTTAGAATGACTGGGAATCTGTTTTAATGGCTTAATCCATTTCAATTAATAAATTAAATAAACGAACGTAAAAATAATACAATCTCAGAAGGACAGTGCTGGCAGGAACCTTAGAAACCACTCTGTCCAAACACCTGGCCCTCCTGCTAAATCAGAGAAATTCAATTGGGCTGTGTGGTAAGAAAAATAACCCTTAGCATAGCAGTTTTAGCACACTGCAGCTAAAACAAATGGCAAAATATTAAATAAAAATTGAAAAATCAAACAACGAAATAAATTACTGTATGTTTGGAAGTATTTATTCTAAAATATTTACTATGAAACACTTCAACTGAAACTAAAGATGTTTTTCCTCAACTCCAATGGTTCAAAAATAGTAATACATTGAGAAAATTCCTTAAGCTTTAATTTTATAGAAGTACAGCATATTAAAAAGAAGCCCCCCAAAACCAGGACAGCTATGATTAAGATAAATAGAAAACAACAGGTGCTGCGGAGGATGTGGGGAAATTGGAACCCTCATCTATTGCTGGTGGGAATGTAAAATGGTATAGTTGCTGTGGAAAATAATTTGGCAGATCCTCAAGAAGTTAAACACAGAATTACCATATGACCCAGCAATGCCACTCCTAGGTACGTTCTTGTTGTTGTTGTTGTTAGGTGTTGTCGAGTCAGTTCCGATTCATAACAACCCTGTGTACAACAGAACGAAACACTGCCTGGTCCTGCGCCATCCTCACAATCGTTGTTATGCTTGAGTCCATTGTTGCAGCCACTGTGTCAGTCCAACTCATTGAGGTCTTCCTCTTTTTCGATGACCCACTACTTTACCAAGCATGATGTTCTTCTCCAGGGACTGATCCCTCCTGATTACATGTCCGAAGTATGTAAGACGTAGTCTCGTCATCCTTGCTTCTAAGAAGAGTTCTGGTTATACTTCTTCTAAGAGAGATTTGTTCATTTTTTTCGCAGTCCATAGTTTATTCAATACTCTTCCCCAACACCACAATTCAAAGGCATCAGTTCTTCTGTCTTCCTTATTCACTGTCCAACTTTTGCATGCATATGAGGCGACTGAAAATGCCACGGCTTGAGTCAGGCGCACCTTAATCTTCAAGGTGACATCTTTGCAACACTTCAAAGAGGTCTTTTGCAGCAGATTTGCCCAGTGCAACGCATCTTTTGATTTCTTGTCTGCTGCTTCCATGGGTGTTGCTTGTGGATCCAAGCAAAATGAAATCCTTGATAACTTCAATCTTTTCTCCGTTTGTCATGATGTTGCTTATTGGTCCAGTTGTGAGGATTTTTGTTTTCTTTATGTTGAAGTGTAATCCATACTGAAGGCTGTGATCTTTGATCTTCATCCATAAGTGCTTCAAGTCCTCTTCACTTTCAGCAAGCAAGGTTGTGTCATCTGCATATTGTAGGTTGTTAATGGTCTTCCTCCAATCCTGATGCACTGTTCCTCTTCACATAGTCCAGCTTCTCAGATTATTTGTTCAGCATACAGACTGAATAAGTATGGTGAAAGGATACAGCTATGATGCACACCTTTCCTGACTTTAAACCACGCAGTATCCCCTTGTTCTGCTGTAACGACTGCCTCTTGATCTGTGTACAGGTTCCTCATGAGCACAATTAAGCATTCTGGAATTCCCATTCTCTGCAATGTTACTCATAATTTGTTATGATCCACACAGTCAAATGCCTTTCCATAGGCAATAAAATACAGGTAGATATCTTTCTGGTATTCTCTGCTTTCAGCCAGGATCCATCTGACATCAGCAATGATATCCCTGGTTCCACATCCTTTTCTGAATCCAACTTGAATTTCTGGCAGTTCCCTGTCGATATACTGCTGCAGCTGCTTTTGAATGACCCTTTGCAAAATTTTACTTGTGTGCGATACTAATGATATTGTTTGATAATTTCCGCATTCGGTTGGATCACCTTTCTTCGGAATAGGCATAAATATGGATCTCTTCCAGTTGGTTGGCCAGGTAGCTGTCTTCCAAATTTCTTGGCATAGACAAGTGAACCCTTCCAGCGCTGCATCCATTTGTTGAAACACCTCGACCAGTATTCTGTCAATTCCTGGAGCTTTGTTTTTCACCAATGCCTTCAGTGCAGCTTGGAATTCTTCCTTCAGTACCATGGGCTCCTGATCATATGCTACCTCCTGAAATGGTTGACCGTCGACCAATTCTGACAAACTGACAGACGCGTGGGGGCTCATAGGTATATACCCAAAGAATTAAAAGCAGGAAAGCAAACAGACACTTGTACTCCAATGTTCACAGCAGCACTATTCACAATAGTCAAAAGGTCCATCAACAGAGGAATGGATAAACAAAATGTGGTATATCCAGACAATGAAATATTACATAGCCATAAACAGAAATGTTGTCCTGATGCATGCCAGAACATGAATGAACCTTGAAAACATCATGCTGAGTAAAATGTCAATCACAAAAGGACAAATATGGTATGATCCCACTTATATGAAATATCTGGAACAGGCTAGTGTGTAGAAATCAAAGTTTATTAGTGGGTGGGAGGGAGGGGACAGGAAGGCACAATGCTTAGTGGGCAATGAGTTTCTGTTAAGGGTGGTAGAAAAATTTGGGAACAGTTAATGGTGGTGGTTGAACAACATGATGAACATAATTAATGTCACCGAAGATTAATGACATGTGAAGACTGTAGAAATGGCAAATGTTTTAAATGTTTTGTTATCTATAAATTTACAAAAAGGGGGAAAAAAAAATCCCTCAAATCATTTGAGGAGAAAGACTTCCAATGGAAATAGGTTTAAAGTTAAATTAAACTGTCTACAGCTTAGGGGAAAGAAGAGACATGTGAAAAATCAAAGCTTACATTGAGTCCATTTCCAATAATCTTATGTAACTTTTCTGAAAGAAATTCCCTTTGAAGTAAGCCTCATTTATACACATCAGATAATGCCTTGATTCATAGCTGCCTCACTTGTAGAGGAAAGAAATATGAAGAAATGTTTTATTTTTCCAATATAAACTGGAAATCCTACGTTATGTGTAATACAATGACCCATCAATTGAGTCATCAATTAAAAAAAAAAAATGTGTAACACATTTACAAATAAAAATCAGTTTGTATGCTTTCTTTTTCAGAAACGCAGAACAAGGAGTGAAGCATTGCAAAGGAGGACAGGCAGAAGTTGGAACCCAGCCCAAAAAACCCCAAGACAATGATGTCCAATTGCCCAATATGTCTCAAATCTGAGGCAAAATCAATCAGGCAAGTGCAAAACACTCAACCGATTTTATATGCTTAATTTTACGACAGGACTAACGCTGGTGAAATATCCAGTAGATTTTCTAAATTCTCACAAGCATCACCCAGCTGACTAAGAAATGCCTTTCATGACTGTAATTTCTGCTTTTTTAAATCAGGAAGCCAAAGAACAATATAAATTTGTGCTGCATATTTCAACACATCCGTTTCACCAATGGTTGTTTCTTCTCCAAACCCAGAAACTGCATGGGCATCATCAAATTCTTTTAACTCACAGAAGAAATTTTTCTTAGGGGTGTGGTCTTGACTTAATACTATAATTTCTTGTGAGTTTCTGCCATGCTTAAAACATCTGCCCAAATCAAACAAGAAAACTCACTAGCCTGGATATTACTAATCTTCATAATACTAGACAAGCTTGTGCCAATTTCCAGCTCTTTGGGTTATATTGGACAGATAACCTCATAATGATATACAAAAGAATATATAAATGCCTGACATAGATCATTAATATCCAAGACACTAAGCTTTGAGGAGGCTGGTCTTAAAATTACTGCTTTAGAAGCACATTTACTATATAACACTAAAAAACAATCATATCTTACTGTCACATTTTGGAGAAGGCAAATGGGAAGTGATGTTGTGCTGCTAAAGAATGTTCCTGAAAGCAATTAGGACAGAAGCTACATGGAATTCATTTATGCAGAGAAGGGTCTTTCATCTTTAATCTGGGTTGTTGTTGTTTTTTTCTGGGGGAGGGATATGTAAACAGACACCCTTATTCTCTGCTCCAAGAAAAGGCTCCTTTGCTCCTTCTGATGGGTGGAGGCAGCAGCAGTAGGTCCATCTGCTCCTTCTGAGTCTTTGATTTCAGTTCTTAAACAGCCTGTATGTCACCCAAGGAAACTCCTAAGTGGCCAGTAAAGACAGTAATAAAAAAAAAAGCCTCTCCAGCTCTGTTCAACCGAGAATCACAGGTTTTCTTCCTTGGAAGGAGCATCAGAGATAAACCGCAAAGGCCTTACCATTCTCAAGTTAAATGGTTCCATATCTTGGAGGGCAAAATAGAGCCAGCAGCATCAAGATACCCGTTTGAAAGACTAGAAAACTGAGGCCCAGAGCGATTAAGCCAAGAATCCAGAGTCACACAGCCAGCAAATTAAAAAGACTAGAACCTGTCCTCTGGGACCCAGCCCATCATTCTTTCCCCTAAAGATTGAGTTTTCCCATTATTTTTTTCTTATAGACTTGATCACTCACCTTGAGTGTCCCTCTGTAACTATTAGACACAGGGGCCACCTGATCCATGCTCTTGATTCCAAAATCATTCATCTTAAAGGAGAGAAGGAAGAGAGTCAGAAGCAAGCAGGTTTAAAAATGTACATTTTAAAGAAGGCACTATGAGCAGTATCTATACTTGATTCTGGCCTGGTCTGCCAAGTTCTACCACCTAACCAAAAAAAAAAAAA
>NW_004444138.1:1073236-1085888 GCF_000243295.1 Trichechus manatus latirostris | reverse complement strand
AAAAAAAAAAAAAAACCAAACCCATTGCTGTCGAGTCGATCCCGACTCATAGCGACCCTACAGGACAGAGAAGAACCGCCTCATAGGGTTTCCAAGGAGCACCTGGTGGATTCGAACTGCCAACTTTTGGTTAGCAGCTGAGCTCTTAACCACTGTACCACCAGCACAGGTAACTCAAAATTTAACGCCAGGAGTTCTTGTTTTAAAAGCCTTTCCCTAAACATCTCAAGCCAAAAGCGCTTCTTAGGACAAGTGGGTATGCTATTTAGATAACTGAATACTAATGCTGATTCCCCACTGAATTCCACTAAGATATGAAGAAACAGATACGCAGATAAGTCACTTTCTGGCGGCCTCCCAAGGGAATCTTGCTACGGTTGCTGAGAAAGGGGGACTGTCTTTCCAGGGACAGAAGAGGGGGAGCTGCCCTGTGCCGCCCTTCCGCGCTCAGCTTGGGGCATGAGCCTGGGTGGGCGCCTCCTGTCTGCACAGCTGCACAGCCAGCACCAATGGGTGAGCCCAAGGGCACCCGCGGAGGGTGCAGGCGCTGGCAGCTCCCGGGGGACCCAGATCAAGGAACGCCTGCTGAAAAGACTCTCCCCTCCTCTCCTCCCTAAGTTATGAGGAAGCACACATCCAGGAAGGGTATAAAAGAGAGAACCCACTGCTTCAACCCAAACCCTCCTGCATCATCCCAGAGCCTCCTGGTCTGGGTACACAAGCTCAAAATATTTCTGCTTTGGGTGCTGCTCAGCTGTGCATTTCTGCAAGCGGAAGTGATTCTAATGATGGCTCAGCCTTAACTTGCTTCTTACACTAGGCCTGTGCTGTGCACGGTAGCCACCAGCCTTGGGCACTTGACATTGGCGTCAGCGAATTGAGATGTGCTCTCACCTAAAGGCTGGCGGTTTGAACCCACCCAGCGGCACTGCTGAAGAAAGGCCTGGCAATCCGCTTCCATTAAGATTACAGCCAAGAAAACCCTATGGGGCAGTTCTGCTCTGTAACACATGAGGTCACCACGTGTCAGAATCGACTTGATGGCCACGGGTTTGGTTTTTTGGTTCTAGGTATAAAATACATACTGGATTTCAAACATTTAGCAGGAAAAAAGTAAAATATCTCAATAATAATTTCTAAATTTACTGCACGCTTATACAATATCTTGAATATAGTAGGTTAGAGGAAATTTATTGAAATTAATTTTACCTGTTTAACTACTTTTAACATGGCTATTAGAAAATAAAACATGACGTATGTGGCTTGCAATTAGATGGTGCTGTAACAGACCAAAAACTTGATTTAAAACCAAAAAACCAGACCCATTGCCATTGAGTCAATTCCTACTCATAGCAACCCTATAGGGAGAGCAGAACTGCCCCACAGGGTTTCCAAGGAAGGCTAGTGGATTTGAACTGCTGACTTTTTGGTTAGCAGCCGTAGCTCTTAACCACTGTGCCACCAGGGCTCTGAAAAGTTATTTGGGGACCCTAAAATGTGCTTGTTTGGCCAGGTAAGTTATATAGTAATAAAAAGTACTACCAGAGTGTTAAACAAAAAGTTAGTGACTAAAACTCATTTTCAAATAACCAGGGTTAGCACCGATGATGGAATTCCTGAGTGCTGCAAAGAGTCAGCACGCTAATCAGAAGTTTGGAGGTTAAGTCCACCCAGAGGTGCCTCACAAGAAAGGCCAGGCAATCTACTTCTGAAAAATCGGCCCTTGAGAACCCTATGGAGCACAGTTCTACTCTGACCTACATGGAACCACCATGAGTCAGAGTCAACTGGATGGCAACTGGTCTAGCATGGGTGATAGCAACTTTTACCTCCAGGGGCATCCCTCACCCTCCCTGCTCCATGGCTATGGAATTGAAGGCCCATAACAGAGTTTTATGGGGGTACCCCTAACCTGCCCCCCCCGACTGGGTGCTCCCACTTATAACAACCAAAAACTTCTAGGAGTTAAAATACTCTGCAATTTATATAACTTACTGGAAGTAGCAATTAGCATATTCTCATGTAACGATTTAAATTCGAGTGTGTGGTTTCTTATTTTCTCTTTATGATCAACATTATAGCTAAACCAGACCTCCCAACAACCCTGCCACCCAATACTCTGATACACATGGGGCTGCCATTAGTTGGAATCGACTGGACTGACGGCAACCGGTTTTGCTGGGTTGTGGATACTGGACGAACACACACACCCACACACCTAAAATGGCAGTGTGGGAGGCAAGAGGCATTGGAAAGGCCGTAAAGTCCTCGGCCCTGCAGGTAATTATCACACAGCCAAGAAAGAAGAGAGAACACCTTGATAAGCATACTACGGGTGGGTAGGGGAGGGGTTGTTCTGGGATCCAAAGTGGCCACGCTGGAGCAGAATCTCCACTTGGTCAATTCTGCCATGTGCATTTCTCAAGAATCAATATTCACTGCTAAGGATCGCCAGCACTGACAGACGCCTACTCACTCACCCCTCAGCACCATCTCCCTGAATCTCCCTAACATCCAGGCCGAAGCTGGTATGCCATCTTGCAGGGAGGCACGGGAGGCCCAGATGTCGAGTAACTTGTCCTGGATCACACACCTACCACAGGGCTCCTAAGGGGCAGAGTAGGGACCAAATCCCAGTTGCATGTGGTCCTAATCCACCGTGCCAGGCGTGTGCCCTTCTGCCACATCACTATAGGGCAGAGATAGCATACAAATGTTATTATAGTAGGCCCTTCTCACTACTCTTTATGATGAGAAATCCTTGTTCACTTAGAGCTGTCTGTCATGTACCTGGATGAATTAAGTCATGCTACCTGTTGATTACATAAACAAGCCTCAAACAGACAGCCAAGACAACAGACATCTTGGGTTTGTCCAGTATCCAGAACCCAGCAAAACCAGTTACCGTCGAGTCGATTTCAACTCATGGCAACCCCATGTGTGTCAGAGTAGAACTGTGCTCCATAGGGTTTTCAATGGTTAGTTTTTCAAAAGTAAATCACCAGGCAGGCCTGCCTTTGCTGGGTGGACTCGAACGACCAACCTTTTGGTTAGCAGACTGCCGGTTTTATTTAACATGTTCCAGCTTCACAGAGACTGACAGAGAAATGCTGTGGACCACCACGGAAGAGCTCTGCCTGGCTTTTGTGTACAAATACCAGGAGAAAAGGCAGCCTACCGTCCCCACATAGAGAGCTATAATTACTAGCTACAGAATAGAATTCTTTTGTTGCCCAGCTCTTAATGAGTTTTGTAAAAACCATGTAGAATCAAAGAGCTGGACTAAATGGTTTCAGGCAGACACATCACTAATCAAATTTAAGCTCACTTATTTTACTTAACACAGCTTGTTAAAGGGACAGGCACGCCAAGTTTCTGATCACTGCTTTTGAACCAAAAAAAAGGGGGGAAATGGCAGAATGGAATGGCTGAGAGTGGGAAAATTTGAAAACAAGGAGAACATGCCCGATATCTTTATTAGAACAAGTAATCAGTTACGTAAGATTAGAAACCAGGGTTTGTATTTGGGTAAATCTGAAAAAAACAAAACAAATCTGCAACACAGTTTTTGAAGGTTAGTTTTTTGCTTTCTCGCTTTGAAAGTTATCAGTTCAAAGATGAATGACTAATCCCAGGAATAAGTGTTTGAATATAGTTCCCTGCGGGATACGCAGCGCTAACATTTACTGTACTGTGGTATTACTCAGAATTTTAATAACCTTAACTTAGAGATTTATATAGGTGATTGCTGGTGGTGTGGGCAGGCAGAGAACACACATCACTGCCATTGTACGGAACACATGTAATCTCTTGCTGGTGAGATAAAATAAATTACTCCTATCTCCCAAAGGGCCTGCTCACTTATTTACTTTCTAAATAAGGAGCACAACTGCTATTATAGTCTACCCTGAAATTTAGAACAGACTAACATAAAAAGCCTCATGTACTTAAAAAAAAAAAAAACCCAAAGCCCCCAAACACACATACACGCTCTTACTCCTTCATTCAAAATACTTCAAGAACAAGAAAATAAAGGTAGCCTGCGCCTCCAGGTCCCCATTCCCTCACCGACGTCGGCCGAGGGCCCCCCGAATCCAGAGGTTTTCCGGCACCCGCAAGGGTCTAGCCCAAGCGGAAGGACGAGAGGGCGCCACCGGTTCACCCTCCTGGGGCCTCCCTCGCCCGCCGCCCCGGCTGGGCCCTGGACTTGGCCGAGCAGGTGGGGACCCTGCGCTCCGGCACGTTTTCGGGGTGCCGTAGCTTTTCAGCTTTACGCAGCGCGAGCCCCCGATTCCGGCAGCCTCCCAGTCGGGCCCGGCGCCTCTCCCCACAATGGGGCGCCCAAGAAAATCTCCCTCAAACCCGGGGCGCGCTTGGGCCGAGCGGCCCGTGGACAGCGCACGGGGGCTACTCGGACACCCTCCTGCGTTCCCAACACCCTTGGGGAATTCAGGTCCCCTGAGCACCCACAGGACGAGAGCCCACGGCAAAGAACAACCCTACCGGGCCCGGGCTGCCTTTTAGAAAACAAAGCCAAAGCAAAGTGAAACGAGCCCCGCGCCCCGCCCGGGAGGCCGCCCGGAGACCCGGCGGTACCGCCCGAGTGCGCGAGGCCCGGGCCGGCACGTCTCGGGGCCCCAGGCGACCCCGCCCGGGGACCTCGGCACGGACCCTGCCTCCGGGCCGCGGCTGCTCCGCCACCCCCAAGGCCACTCGGTACCCGGAAAACAAGCCTGTGAGCGAACTCGGACGCGCGTCCCTAGGATTCTAGGACCGCCGCCTCCACCCTGACCCCCTGGTTCACCCCGACCTCGGTGTCACCCGCGTCCCCCGTCCCATTTCTGGGTCACCCCTACCAGGGAGTGGAGCCGGGCGCTGGAGGGGGTTCTCCGCGGACGCCTGGCCCGCGCCCTCCAGGCTCTGCGGCGCTGTGGGGGCTCCAAGAGGGACCCCGCTCTTACCCCTGCCGGCAGGCCAGCGCGGACGGAGGCGACGGTCGATCGGGGAGCTCCCGGCGAAGGCGAGTGGTGGGGCGCGGGGGCGGTGGGCGGGCGCGGGCGCTCCGGGGGCCGGGGGCACGGGCGGTGAGCCAGACTCTCGGGCTGGGGCGCACAGCTTTCGGCGCCGCGGCAGGAGGAAATAACCCGCCGGTTCCTTTCGCGGCGCAGCTCTTCAGGAGCCCAGGGAGGAGGGACTAGAGAGGGGAGGAGAAAGACCGGAGGCGGGGAGGCGGAGGGGAGGGAACGGGGGAGGGGACGAGAGGAGGAAGGAGGCTGGAGACAGGGGAGGAGACGAGAGGGAGGGGGAGGAGAGGAGAGACGCAAAGGAGGGACAGGGAGAAAGGCGAACGGAAGGAAGAGGTGGAAGGGAGAGCGGAGTGGAGAGGAAGAGAAGGGAGAAGAGGAGGGGAAAGCTGGAAAGCAGGGGGATGGAGGAGGGGAGGGGAGGAGAGGACGAGCCAGCTCCTTCCGGCGGGGACCCCTCTCCCTCGCCCGCTGTCACCTGGCTCTGTCCCAGGGCCTCAGGATGTGTGCCGGGAGAGTCTTTCCGGGAAGAATCAGTTTCCTCCCCTGATCCCTGTGGCCTTCACACCGAACCTGCCATTTGAATTCAGCAGAGTGTCGAGAGCTGGTGGCACTGCGTGGTCGCCGCGCTTGGCTGATAAGATCTCCCCGGGCGGTGACTTCTACACTTGAGCTGGCCCCATTCTCGGACCTCCTTCTGGATTTCAGATTTCTAGTTATTGTGTCATGCAAAGACTCTAAGTGAGGTTAACAAGTACAGTCTCGACCCTTTGCTGGGCCACCAACTTTACTGTGCAGGACGCATTGCACTACTCAGGACTGTCCCATTTCCACAGCCCCCGTGCGAGTGGCGCCCCCTAGAACTGAGCGGGGCCTTCGTAGTGACCGTCATTGACTGCGCGTTTACTCGGGGCGAAGCACTCTACATGTATTATCTTTTCATCTTCGTCATATTTCTCCAAGGTATTATTGTCCCCACTTTGCACATGAAGGACCTGAACCCTAGTGTAAATAACTTACTGGGTCATAAGCGCGGGTACTTATGGAAAATTCAGGATTGAAACCTGACTTTACCTGACTCCCAAGCCCACGGTCAAAACCATCAGCAATACGTGGGTTTTCCATTTTTATCAGAAGGCGCACAGCCCATGGCTAGAAATGTATGGATTTCCTGTTTAGACTTAGATGGAAAACCAAACCAAACTCACTGCAGTTGAGTTGCTTCTGACTTGTAGTGACCTTACGTTCGGTAAGAGTAAGACTGCCACATAGTGTTTCCAAGGTTGCAATCTTTACTGAAGCAAATCGCTACATCTCTCTCTCCCAGAGGGGCTGGTGGGTTCCAACCGCTTTTTTGACCTTTCTGTTACCAGCCGAGCCGCTTAACCACTGCGCCACCAGAGCGCCTTAGACTTAGATCAGGGTCTCAATCTTTTGGAGAGAAATTTAGATCCCAAAAAGTGTATATGAGATTTAAAAAAAAAAGCCTAGTTTAGGCCAGACCCTAGGACTGACAGTAGCTGCATCATAAAGACAGGGGTGTTGCGGAAGTGAAACCGGTCTAGCTTCTGTTATCCAGAGTTCCTGGTTTCCATGGCAACCCTGGATCTGGGGTTATCCGGGTAATTGAGATACTGTAGCACCTTAGGGCGATTCGCTACCTGAGGGTGTCCCACTATCACCACAGCATGTGTCAGAAGTAGGCCACACTGTGCAGGGGAAATCGGTATTTATCACAGATCAGATTGATTCTGATGGCTTCTCTGTACATTCAGGCACTGATCAGAAAGCTAGATAGGTCAAGAAGGAGTTCCATAAATGGAATACAGATCCATAGTAGGTTACCATGGAGACGTGAAGAGTCTGTTCCTTTTTTTTTTTTTTTCTTAAACCACAGCAGAAAATCCTGACTCATCTGGCTCCCATTTCAGCTAATACAGGGGCTTTTCCCCCCAGGTTACTCATGCAGCCCTGGATGGTGTCTGAGAAGCTTGCTGTCACAGCCAGTTCTGGGAAATTCAGTCCCCTCTGCCTGCTCCCCGCCTGTGTTCAGTGCTGGGGGCTCATGGGCAGGCTCCCTGTTGGTGTTGTTACCGGCCATTGTGTCGGGCCTGACTCCTTGTGGCCTCATGCACAACGGAGCGAAAGAATGTCCTGAACCCTCCCCATGATCCTTTACGAATCAGACTGTCGTGATCTGTAGGGTTTTCATTGGCTGATTTGTGGAAGTAGATCGCCAGACCTTTCTCCCTAAGGAGGACCAGTTGAGGCCCGTTGATTCTTTGTGAAGACATCTTTCCTCCTTCTGAGGCTGGGGGCCGGGAAGAAACTCTTTGCTCACTGAGGAGTTTCCAATATATAGGAGTGGAGAGAGAACGCTCAATAGAAGGAGCACTAGAATTTGCAGAGAACCTTTTCCTAACAGCCAAGCCTTCCTCTGCTCACTAACTCAGGATACCTTGAGCCTCTTATTTAACTCCTCTGAAGATTAGGTTCTTCCTCTGCAGACTAAGGGGAATTATGGAACCTATCTACCACCTGTCAGTTTATTGTATTGTGGTGGGTTGTGTGTTGCTGTAATGCAAGAAGCTATGCTACCTGTATTTCAAATATAAGCAGGGTGACCCATGGTGGACAGGTTTCAGTGGTACTTCCAGACTAAGACTATGAAGAAAGGCTTCGGGGTCTACTTCTGAAAATCAGCCAATGAAAATCTTATGGATCACAACAGAGCATTGTCCCCTCTCTTGCTTTGGACACGCCATCAGGAGGCCATCATGTCTGGTGAAGCGGAGGGCCAGCCAGGGTGAGGGAGACCCTCAGTGAAATGGATCGGCACAGTTGCCTCAACGATGGGCTCAAACGTGCATTGATCATGAGGATGACACAGGGTAGGGCAATATTTCCTTCTGTTGTACATAAGGTTGCCATGAGTCAGTCAACTCAGTGTATGACATCTATCTATCTGTCTGTCTGTCTGTGTATCTGTCTGTGGAATCTATGTCATAAGACCGTGGTGAGCGTTCGACAGAAATCCCAGTGTTCATCAGTGTTGAGTGCCTTTTGAGCTGAGAGACCTCAAATAACAGCTACTAAGTTTCTTTCTTCAAGCTCCCCCCTTGAATCATTTTATGAAAAATACTTTGAAAAAACTGCCATACACACGAAAAAAAGAAACCATCCCTACCATCTCAGATCCCAATGTGAGACACTCTATCAAAAATGATCATGGCCTGGATCACAAAATGGCAGAGCTAAAAGAAGTGCAGAGGCCTGTAGGAGAGAAAACTAGGTCAGTCTGCCTCGGTCACACTGGTAGGGGACACAGAGTCCACACAGGTCTGGTCTCCTGACTCCCACCCAGGCCCCTCTAGTTCCCTGCTTCTCACAAAGCCACCTTGCCCTGGGTCCCACACTATGACTGTTCTACCATCACAGTTGGATGGTTACGTGACCTTAATAAAATGACACATGATAGTTCTGGAATGATATCAGGGTTCCTCAAATATATTTTTTTCTTCTTGTTATTAGTTGGTTTCCTAGTTACTCAGCCTAGTTACTAAACCCCTGCCTGGTTGAAACCAGTGATTATTCATTGACTGTTACGACGTGATGCACAAGGAACACCAGGCTTTACAGTAAATGAAGCCTATTTAAGTACTACAATTGCGCTTTAAGATCAAAAGATGAAGGTGTTAGAAGGAAAAAGTCAGAGGCATACAGGGTGAAATAATCAGATGGGCTTAATATCAAGCTGAGTTTAAAAGTCATCTTAATTCTCTTCCTTTAAGATAGAATAAAGCTCAGAACAGAAAAAAGGAAAGAGATATTATAGTAGCGCCGATGTCTGTATAAATATTAGATTACCTAGAGAGTAATCTTTAGAAACCAGACACTATCATTAAAAATTATTAGCTTATCAAGTCATCCTTTAAAAAAGAAACACGTTTCCTTAGAAACACCTCCGTACTTGCCTTGAAATTCAAATGAACAGAGTCAACACACAACTCCAGGTGGTTTCAGGTTGCAAGTTAAACAGACGTCATTTGGTCTGAAGTGTTTCGTTATTCATTCAGCAAACATAGGCTCAGGGACCAGGAAGATGAAGATGAATGAGTCTTGTTCCTTATCCTTAAAAAAACCAAAATATAGAGAAAGAAATGCACAACTCACATACAAAATTCACATGACAAATGAGACTGGAAATCCTGGGGGCAGGAGGCGGGGGAAGCAAAGAAAGCCCTCAGGGATAGAAATTATTTAATTCATGTATATTCTGGTATCTTTGTTCACTGTTCATTTACCTTGAGTCTCCTGGTAGTATCCAGCTGTAGCATGTATTCCTCTGATATATGTTGATACTGATAAAGGCAAGCTTTATAACCCACCTCCCTCCCTCCACCTCCAAGTATATATATACAATAATTATACTAGCCAACCGGCCCTCCACGCATGCTCATTTGCAAGCTGGCACAGATACAAGGAATCTCAGGCACTTATGGGGTCATCTAGCAGCATGTCATCCTCCCTGCAGGATGGTTGTGTCAAACTACCCGAGAGTTTACCGGTTACCTTCAAGTCGATTCCAACTCATGGCGGCCTCATGTGCGTCAGAGTAGAATTGTGCTCCATAGGGTTTTCAATGGCTGCTTTTTTTCAGAAGTAGATTGCCAGGTCTTTATTCCGAGGCACCTCTGGGTAAACTCGAACCTCCAAACTTTCGGTTAGTAGCTGAGCAAGTTAACCATTTGCATCAACCAGGGACTCCACCAGAAAGTAGGTGGTGTCTTATTCTCTTATTTAAGATTCCTAAGAATAGCAAAAAAATGGTATTTTTCTGGAGGTCAGAAACTTTTACTAATGCCTATTATCATTTCTTCTGCTCGTTGGCATCATATTTGTCTGTTGGATTCCCTGTGGGCATGAGGACATGATAACGAGAGTAGAGTACGTGATCTTGACCTCTGACGGGCAGCTTTGGGGACAAACTGCCTGGGTCAAATCTCATCTTTGTCAAGTTTGCGGAACAGCAATACTTTTCTTTTAGGACCTTGGTGAGGATTCCAAAACCCATTGCTGTCAAGTCGATTCTGACTCATAGAGACCCTATAGGACAGAGTAGAACTGCCCCATAGAGTTTCCAAGGAGCGACTGGTGAATTGGAACTGCCAAACTTTTGGTTAGCAGCCGAGCTCTTAACCACTGCACCACCAGGGCTCCTGGTGAGGATTGGAAGAGTTAGTATTTGCTAAGCACTCAGAACCATGCCTGGTAGACTGTGAAGTCTAAGCGTGTGCTAATTAAACAGTAACTCCCTGACCCCAGGAAAGCCTGCTCCTCCATCCCTTCCAAGTCATCGCTTGAACACTGCCTTGCTCTAGACTCTAAGCAATGTTTTGGTTCACAAAAACGAATAAGGTCAAGACCAACGGCGTCAACTGAGCCTATGATTTCTTTGACTATAATTTTCTGGCCTTTGGTGGTAAGAGGCCAGGGAATGAAACACTGAATTTTAAACATTAGAAAAAGCCTCACTTGCTGTCGTTAGTCGCTGTCGAGTTGGTTCAAACTCATGCCTACCTTATGCATTAACAGAAACGTTGCCTGGCCCTGCACCGTCTTCACGATCGTTGGTAGGTTTGAGTCCATCCTTGTCGCTATTGTGTCAATGCATCTCACTGAGGGGTTGCCTCGTTTTCACTGACCCTCATGATGTGATTTTCTAGGGCTTGTTCTTTACTGATGACATGTCCAAAGTCAGCAAGTCGATGTTTCTCCATCTTTGCTTCTAAGGAGCAGCCTGGTGTTATTTCTTCTAAGACTGATTTATTCGTTCTTCTGCCAGTCCACGGTATACTCAATATTCTTCGCCAACACCACAGTTCGAATGCGTCAATTCCTCTGACTTTTTTTTTCATTGTCCAGCTTTCACATGCACAGAAACTTATGGATAGCAGCAGAAAAACCTTAGTGAGTTGATGACTGAAACTAACTCCTGTTTTTACAGATAAGGAAACTGAAGCCCAAGGAGGGTCAATTAATTGCCTAGGGTTATTACCTTTTTGGCTATATCCTGGAGGGCTGGAGCCACACTCCTGGCCTTCTGTCTACGCGTCCACCCAACTGTCTCCTCAACACAGTCATTTTCCCTCTAAATGCTTTGCCTTTAAATACCAAATAAGGCAGCGCTCCAAGAGTGTATAAACCACCCTTAAAATCCACCACAATATTCAGCTGGCTGATGACACGCTTTAGACAAGTCTGAACAATGAAGATAGTAACAGGGGCCCGTTGTGTTCTGGAAAAATGATAATCCCTAAATAAATTTGTCTGAAATTGAGTCAGACCTGTACAAATAGATGATTTTGTAGCTGTGTGTTTTTTTCTGAATCACAAAACAATTCCCACAGTACGCACTGAACTGAATAATGCATCCAGAGTAGATTTGAGTATCTGTCTTGCAAATGGGAGAACTGAGTTCCCAGTCTTCACACAAACTGAGTTAGTCATTACTGGGTCAGTCAGTCTAGCAAATGATTAAGGAAGGTGAAGTCACACACCACTTTCAGCAACAAAATTAAGTGGATTAAAGGTTTAAGGTGAATTTATGTAATAGAGTTAAGAAGACATGTGAATACGTCATTAAGAAATTGCACTATTTAAGTTACATTTATTCTTTTGAAGAATGTCTTCCAATTGCTACAAATCCTCCCCCTCCACTTCTTCACATTCATGATTTTTTATGAATATTTCCAACCAACTAAACTATTAGTGGAGTCCCTGGGTGGTGCAAAAGGTTAACACTCTCAGCTACTAACTGTACTAACTGAAATGTTGGCCTGTCAAATCTACCCAGAGGTGGTGCCTCGAAAGAAAGGCCTGGCAATCCACTTCAGAAAAAAAAAGTCATCGAAAACCCTACGGAACACAGTTCTATTCTGACACACATGAGGTTGCCATGAGTCTGAATCGAAGGCTACTGGTTTGGTTTTGGTTTGTGAGCCAGCAGTACCTCTTGTTTACAGCTGTGACGTGAAGTGTTAAGTCAGCTCTCCTCACGTGCACAATCCAAGCAAATGCTTCCCTGACCTCTAATACCGAACTTCCTCACCTTGAACTTGCTCCTTCTATTCAGGGTAAGGAGTAAGAGATGGCCTGTAGCTCTTCTCTTAACTCTCAAGGGAGAAAACCACCAGCTCTCATCTTCTGGAAGATTCTTCCAGGAATATCGAAGCAGTTGCCCCAGTGGTCCTACAAAGAAACATCCCTTTTTTTTTTTTTTAATTGATGTAATTAAATGAAGTTTACATTTCAAGTTAGTCTCCCATACAGAATTTTTTTTTAACATACATTTTTATGAGACCCCAACCGCTCACCCCATTCTGCAACAACACACTCCTCCCCTCCGCCCCTGATTCCCCGTGAACATTCAATCAGCTCCTAACTCTCTCTGCCTTCCCCTCTAACCTCTGGAAAGAAGCCGCCCCTTTGGTCTCTTATATCTACTTGTCTAAGAGGCACATTCTTCACAAGTATCACTTTATGTCCCACAGTCCAGTCCAATCCCTGTCTGAAGAGTTGGCCTCAGAAATTGTTTTAGTTCTGGGGTGATGGAAAGACCAGGGGCC
>NW_004444138.1:1023189-1070449 GCF_000243295.1 Trichechus manatus latirostris | reverse complement strand
TCCCTCTCCAAGGCCAAGAGAATGGGTCAGGGCCCTTTTTGGGATCTATTTCTGGCCCAGTGGACTCCTGGTGCAGAGTGGGGAGGGAGGCGGTAAAAGGAAGAGAGGTTTTTCCCAAATCCGGTGGAGAGTGCAGAGGTAGGAAGTAAAAGGGAGGGAGGTTTTTCCCAAATCCAGTGCAGAGTGCAGAGTGCAGAGGTAGGAAGTAAAACGGAGAGAGGTTTTTCCCAAATGGGCTTCTTCTTTTTTTTTTTTTCTTTAACTCACCACGAAATGCTGTGCGCATGTAGTTATCCTAGCCTCTTGGGATCCTAGCCTCTTCACTGGTTTGGGGTGTCCAAGCAGAATCTCTGCTGCCGGGTCTCTCTCGATGTGGAAACTGCTTCCCGAGCACGAGCATGCACCCAGCACAGCTGTTTGCCTGCTTCACCACGGCCCAGCGTGGCTGTGTCTCTGCTGTGTCGCCCCTGCAGCTCTAGTGCTCCTCACCTCTTCCAAATGGTCTTCCTCTCCAGTATGACTCAGATGGATTTCTTAACCTTGCCTTGTTCAGGACTGCCAGATGTTCACATAGAATCAAATCGCTTGTTTTTCCAGGTCTTTGTTGTAAGAGGGATATAGGAAGCGTCTAACTAGTCCGCCATGTTGACCACGCCTCCAAAACATCCCTTTAATTGCCCCCTGAATCACAAACAGTTTGTGCTCGACTGTTAACCAAAAAGTTGGTGGTTCAAATCCACCCAGTGGTGCCATGAAAGAAAGTCCCGGTGATCAACTTCTGTAAGATTGTTGTTGTTGTTGGGTGCCGATTCATATACCCGTTGCTATCATGTCGGTTCTGACTCATGGTGACCCTATAGGGCTGAGTGGAACTACCCCATAGGGTTTCTGAGGAGCGGCTGGTGGATTCAAACTGCCGATCTTTTGGTCAGCAACCGAGTTCTTAACCACTGTGCCACCAGGGCTCCATAGTGACCCTGTATGACAGAGTAGAGCTACCCCATGGGGTTTCCAAGGCTGAAATCTTTCTGGGAGCAGATTGCCAGGTCTTTTCTCCTGAGGAGCAGCTGGTGGATTTGAACTGCTGACCTTTTAGTTAGCAGCCAAGCACTTCACCACTGCACCACCAGCCATTGGAAACCCTATAGAGCAGTTTTACTCTGAAACACGTGGGGTCGCCATGAGTTGGAATGGATTTGATGGCAATGAGTTTGAATCTTAACAGAGCAGAGATGACACAGAGGTACATGTTGTAATAACACCTTAGTGCTGGCCACACCAGCCCCCTCTATGGCTAGAGAAAAGGACAGGTGGTGGGACCAGCGTCCTGTGATCAGATCATAGACACTTAGTTTAATTCTCTTCTGTCGCTGTCTTGAAATTCTTAATAATTATTGAACAAGAGGCCTCATTTTCATTTTGCACTGGGCCCTGCAAATTACATAGCTGGCCCTGGGTGGGACAATTCACCCAGAGCTTTCATTGCAAACAGGAGCCATCAGGCACTTCCTTCACATGGAGTACGTAGCGGGCAGTTAGTTGCTCAACCACTTCTCCGAAGGCAGGACTAGGCCTCTGAGTCAATTTCATTTGCTTTCCTCAAACTATACTTTCTTGTTTGAAAACGGAAGTCAAGATAAATGTTTGAAGGACTCTCCTGGGCGGGTGTGAATACTTGCATTTGTGATTATTAACATTTTTTAGAAATCACGGAAGAGCCTGTGGTTGTGTGTGAATGTAAGTGCCTGTATATATCAGGAAACCCTGGTCGAGTAGTGGTTAAGAGCTACGGCTGCTAACCAAAAGGTTGGCAGTTCGAATCCACCAGGAGCTCCTTGGAAGCCCAATGGGACAGCTCTGCTCTATCCTGTGGGGTCACTATGAGTCAGAATCGACTTGACAGCCAAGGGTTTTGTTTTTTGTTTTTGGCATATATTTATTTTTTCAAACAGCTTTATTGAGATGGAATTCACATACCATGGAATTCACCCATTTAAAGAGTACAATTCAGTGGTTTTTAGTATATTCACAGATATGCACATTCATCACCACAGTCAATTTTAAAGCATTTTCATCACCCCAAAAGGATGCCCAGTACCTATTAGCTATCACTCCCCTAAGCAACCACTAACCTAACTTCTGTCTCTATAAAACCAGTAACTGGTTGCTGTTAAGTCAACTCTGACTCATGGCAACCTCATGTGTATCAGAGTAGAACTGTGATTCACAGGGTTTTCAATGGCTGATTTTTCAGAAGATGATCATCAGGCCTTTCTTCCGAGATGCCCTTGAGTGGACTCAAACCTCCAACCTTTCAGTTAGCAGCCCAGTGCATTAACCATTTGCTCCACCCAGGGACTCCTCTGTCTTTGTAGATTTCCCTGTTCTGGACATTTCATGTAAATGGAATCATATAATACATGGCCTTTTGGGTCTAGCATCTTTCACTTAGATGATGTTTTCGAGGTTCGTTCACGTTGTTCATATATCAGTACTTCATTCCTTTTTATGGGCAATACGTATTTTTATTATATCCAGTTGTCCAATTTCTTCTTGCAAGCACATGTGAAATTGCGGGCCTGTAGGGAGAAGGGATTCCTGCAGTATATTGAACTGCAATGCCCAGAATAGAGTAGCCCTGATGTTCTTTAGGCTGAGCCAGCTTGAACTGGAGAGGAAAAGGCTCCCTCAGCCCCCACCTGTCCCTTGACTGGTCTCCTGGGCTCCTGCAGCCCTGTGCCCTCCAGGCCGAGCATGGACAGGGTGGTTCTCCAGGCAGTTGGCCGCTGTGGAAACAGCCAGGTCTCTGACTAGGACAGAGACAATGGAGACCCTTCGCCCCTCTCGGCTTGAGCACAAGTGTTTCTCTGAAGCGAGAAGGACGTTGGACTCAAAGTAGTGAGACAAACCTTCTCGTTTCTTTATTTTCATCCTACACTTTGGTGTTTGTAAAGAAAATGAGTAAACAATTTCTCTGCAAGAGGCACCCGCTGTAGTTTATGGAAAAAAACAACCATTTGACATTTATTCAAGTGACTTTTTGGGTGTGACCTGTGAATCAGAATACTCATACTAATGTCCAAAATCTTCTAAATTTTATGTCTATGTCAACACAGCAGCCACAGGGGTCCTATTAAAACATAAGTCAGACCTCTCTCTCCTCAGCTAAATCCTTCCAAACAAACAAAAAAAACCCACCAAACCAGTTGCCATCCAGTCAATGCTAACTCATGGCGACCCTATGTGTGTCAGAGTAGCACTGTGCTCCACAGGATTTTCAATGGCTGATGTTTTGGAAGTGGATTGCCAGGCCATCTTCTGAAGGACCTCTGGGTGGACTGGACCTCCTTTTGATTATTTACTGAGATATAATTCATGACTATACTATTCACCCATTTGAGCATGCAATTCAATCCAAAGGCCCCATCTGACTCAGGAAAAGCCCTTGCCAGGTTCCATAAACCCCCTGACTAGCCTCCTTCCACCTCAGGGATTCCTCCTCCCTTTACACGCCTCCCTCTCTGGGTACCAGCCACATAGACCTCCAGAATGTTCCCCCAAATGCCAGGCAGTTTCCTTCTACTCTGTCACCTCTACTGGGAAAACTCCACCCAAGATACCGCGTGGCTTGTTCCCTCACTTCCTTCACCTCTTTACTAAAAAGTCACCTCCGTGAAGCCTTCCCTGGGCACCCCATCTAGAATTTCAACACCCCCCAATCTGACACAACACATCTTTTTTCTTTAGCTTTTTGCATTATGTAACCTACTTTATATTTTACCTTGTATCTCGTTAACTCTTTGTCTCCTCAGCTTGAATTCATCTCCACAGGGCAGAGATTCTGACGAGTCTTGTTCGTGACTGGTCCACAACACCCAGAACAATCCCAGACACACGGTACTCAATAAATGTCTTTTGAGTTGATTACACTAACTCTGGGCATGATTTTTCATCACCTTTCAAGCTAAAATGTAGAATGTTTGTTAGTTAATATGGGCATATATGTTAAAAGTTTTACCAATAAAAAGACGTAAATGTATTACGTAGTATCTTTCATAATACTTTGCTGAAATGATAGAAACTATAGTAATAATAACCTGTTGCCATCAAGTTGATTCTGACTCATGGTAACATGACCAGAGAAGAACTGCTCCATAAGGTTTGCAAGGCTGTGACCTTTCAGAAGCAGATGATCAGGCCTGTTTGGATGGGGTTGAACCTCCAACCTTTTGGATATTAGTTGAGTATTTAACTGCACCAGCCAGGGACTCCATTATTATATAATAATAATAGGAGCTTGCGTTTATATAGTGCATTACAATTTCCTAGACTTTCCCTTGTATTATATTGCCCATTTGGGTACCATCATTCTTTCCAGTCTAAATGACTTGTCCAAGGTCACAGGGCAAACTCATAGAGGATTCAGGACTAGAATCTTTCAAATTTTTGTCTAGAGTGTTTTCCCACTAAGACAAATAGAATGACACTTTGCACATGTGTGGCCCTTCCCAGTTTACAGAGTGCTTTCACAGACATCAGCGCCTGACCCTTACCCTATGATAAGCAGATCAGGCCTTACTATCCCTGGATAACCACTGAGGAGACCGTGACTTAGCTTGGCCCCATGGCTTGACGTTGGCTTGGTTGGCTAAGGCCAGGGCCAGGACCAGCCCTCTGTTCTTTGTACCCATTTTACTGCTGACAAAGAACAAGAGCATCCGATTTGGTTCATAAAACGACTTCCTTGTGCCTTGCAGAAGGAGGTGCAGCTTGACCCTTGGGCTTGAGGCTGTAATGTTTGTTGATTCCTTCATACAAGAGCAGCCCTGCCCACACACCATGGACAATGGGTAGAGTTTTGAAATTTGGCTGAGACCTGTCTGGTGTTGTTCTCATAGGAGTGGGCCATGGCCAGCAAGCAGCCTCATCCCTGACCTGGCTTATACTCCTGGTGTGGTTAGGCTTCTCCTATCTCACGTGCACAGTGACTTTCCACAAGGGATACAGTTGTGTCCCTAAAGTGGGTTGAACAGTGATCCCCCAAAAGGTATATCCACATCCTAACCCTTAGAGGAGCCCTGGTGGCACAGTGGTTAAGAGCTCAACAGCTAACCAAAAAGTGGACAGTTCAACTCCACCAGCCGCTCCTTGGAAACCTTATGGGGCAGTTCTGCTCTGTCCTACAGGGTCTCCATGAGTCGGAATTGACTCAGTGGCTACGGGTTTGGTTTTGTTTTTTTAACGCTTGTGTGATAGTTAAGAATGTGTGTCAATTTGGCTGGGCCATGATTCTCAGTGGTTTGGCAATCAGTTGTGATCACCCCCATGATGGGATCTGCTGTGAGTAGCCAGTCAGTGAAAGGGAGTTTCCTTGGACATGTGGCCTGCATCGAATATAAGTGGACATTCTGGCAAGGCTTGTGGCTTTTGCTCACTCTGGATCCTGCAGCTGGCTCCTGTTCCTCTGACCTCCGGTTCTTCAGAAGGGAGCCAGCAGCTTACTTGCGGTCTTGCCTGCCGATCTTGGGATTCGTGGGTCTTCAAAGCCTGTGAGCAACAGTCCTGTTCTCTGACCTGCTGATCTTGTGTTCGCCAGCCCCTGCAGCTACATGAATCAGGAGAAGCCTCCAGCCTGACCCGTGGACTGGGACATTCCAGCCTCTACAATCATGTGAGCCATTTCCTTCACAAAACCTCTCTGTATAGATATTTATACGTGTCTTAGTCATCTAGTGCTGCTATAACAGAAATACCACAAGTGGATGGCTTTTAACAAAGAGAAATTTATTCTCTCCCAGTCTAATAGGCTACAAGTCCAAATTCAAGGCGTCAGCTCCAGAGGAAGGCTTTCTCTCTCTGTCGATTCTGGAGAAAGTTACTTGTGATGCATTAGTCTTCCCTTGGTCTGGGAGCTTCTCAGCACAGGAACCTCAGGTCCAAAGGATGCACTCTGCTCCCAGCACTGCTTTCTTGGTGGTATGAGGTCCCCGTGTGTCTCTGCTTGCTTCTCTCTTTTATATCTCAAAAGAGATTGGCTTAAAACATTATCTAATCTTGTAGACCTCATCAGTATAACTGCTGCTAATCCATCTTATTACATCATAGTGACAGAGTTTACAACACATAAGGAAATCACATCAGATGACAAAATGGTACACAATCATACAATACTGGGAATCATGACCCAGCCAAGTTGACAGATGTTTTGGGGGGACACAGTTTAATCCATGACAATACGCTTTACTGGTTTTGCTTCTCTAGAGAACCAAAGACACCTTGGAACCTGTGAATGTGATCTTTGCCAGTGTACATAAGTTAAAGATTTCAAGATGTGATCATAGTGGATTATCCAGGTGGATTATTCAATGACAAGTGTTCTTATAAGAGGCCAAAGAGGAGAGAAAAGGGAGAAGAAGAGGCCACGTGAAGATGGAGGCAGAGACTGGACTAATACAGTCATAAGCCAAGGAGCTCCTGGAACCACCAGAAGCTGGACGAGGCAAGGAAGGATTCTCCCTTAAAGTCTTGAGAGGGAGTGCGGCCCTTCTGACACCGTGATTTCAGACTTCTGGCCTGCAGAACTGTGAGAGGATAAATATCTGTTCTTATGAGCCACTGAGTTTGTGATCCTTTGCTCCAGCAGCCACAGGAAATTCATGCTATCTCCTTGTGAGGAGTGACCCTAAAGGGAAGTCCAGGGATGGAAGGTGAGAGGTGAGACTAAGATAGTGAGACATCTGAGTGAGATGGCCTTAGCTTCCGAGTGCTACTGTAACAGAAATACCCCAAGTGGGTGACTTTAAAGAACAGACATTTATTTTTTCACAGTCCAGGAGGCTGAAAGTCCAAATTCAGGGCATTGGCTCTAGGGGAAGGCTCTCTCTCAGCATGCCTCTAAAAGAAGGTCCTTGTCTCACCTTCTCTAGCCCTGGCGTTCCTCGGGTCCTTGGCAATCTCCAGGTAGCATCTGTCCTTCTCTGTTCATGTTTGCTTGTCTCTGTGTCTAATCTGCTCTTTTTATATCTCAAAGGTGGTTAGGTTTAAGACACAGCCTGCACTAATACGGCCTCATTAACATAACAAAGGAAACCCTAACCCAAATGGGATTACTGCCTCAGGTATAAGGGTCGGGACTCCAATACCTACTTTCGGAGGGACACAATCCAATCTGTAACAGAGAACAAGGAAGTTTTGAGTGAATTAAGTAGTAAAATACTGAATTCGGCAATAATGGGATCAGTGATATTCTCTACATGAAAGTGAGAAAAAGGGGTTTCTAAAATGGCTTCAGTGGACACTCTAGCCAGTGGGGTACACACATTTTATGGGGGCAATGACATGTTGGAATGTTAAGCACAATCCCAGGGATAAGTCATCATCTAACATTCATGTGAAAAAAAAAATCATTAAAAAAATAAAAATAAAAACTTACAAATTAATATCAATTACATGTTAACGGGAATCCCTGGGGGGTGCAAACAGTTAAAGTGCTTGGCTGCTATCCCAAAGGTTGGCAGTTCAAGTCCACCCAGAGGTGCCTTAGAAGAAAGGCCTGAGGATCTACTTGTGAAAAATTAGTCATTGAAAATCTTATGGAGCTCAGTTCTGCTCTGACGCATATAGTGTTGTCGTGAGTTGGAATCAACTCGACAGCAGCTGGTTTTCATTTACATGTTAATAATGGTGTAAAGTGGTCAGCGACCAGGAGATTGGAAGAAACCAGAGGGTCATCACTGACCATCTTCTGAGGCCTCTCAACCTTGGGTTTGATCTAGGCCCTGTTCCTGGGTTGGCAAGAAAACGCTGGCCCTGTGGACTTCTAGGTAGAGACCAAAAGTACACCAGCCACCAGCCCCATGGTCTGGTGGGATTGGACTGTTCCTGACCAACCTGGGTGCCACTTCTGGTTCTGAGGACCCCCTTGGCCCCAGCTTCACTGTGTACGAGAACCTCCTCCTTCCTTCACCCTGGTCCACTTCTTCAGCTCAGACAGCTCCTTTCCTGGTGCCCTCATTCCCCTCTCTGGCCAGGGGTGTCTTCAAGTCATACCATTCAAGGACAGGCCTATATGGTGACCACCTGTCTGCATGACTTCTGTGTGCGAACCATACAGGGGTTCCTTATTACGTCTTTCCTTCCAACCCACCTGTTGGTTAGCATGTGGGAGTTTTAATGTGGACACCAGGTACTGACTTAGATGTGATTCTCCATAGACTCTGGGGGACAGGAGTGGAGGAAGCAGAGAGGCCAGAATGGTCACTGCAGTGGGAGTAAAGCTAAGTGACGAGGTTATTTGACAGCAAAGATGGAGAAGAGTGTTTCTATCTTGGAATGGGCACCACCATCCACCACCGTCCACCCAGTCACCCACGCCAAAGCCCTGGGAGCTGTCCTTGTTGCCTCTCCTTCCCTCACCTCCACTGAGCCATCCTGTGAGCCCTGCTTCCATAGTGTATCTCCAGTGTAACCACTTCTCTCCCTGTCACTCATCCCTCACCTGGACCACACAGCCGTCCTCTGACTGCACAGCACCCCCTGCCCAAGCCCTCCTGTAAGGCATTCTCCGCACACAGCCAATGTCATCTTGGGAAAATGCAAATCCTATGAAGCCATCTCGCTCCTTCAGAATCCTCCAAAAGCGTCTCACCACGTAGAAGAAAATCCCAACTCCTTACAGTGCCCTATAAGACCTAATCCCTGCCTTATTTCCAAACTGTTATGGGTTGAATTATGTACCCCCCAAAAATATGTTGAAATCCTAATCCCTGGTACCTATGAATGTGACTTGGTTTGGAAACAGGGTCTTTGAAGATGTTATTAGTTAACATGAGGTCCTACTGGAGTAAGGTGTGTCTTAATCCCATATGAGTGGTGTCCTTGTGAAAGAGGAGAAGACACAGAGACAGAGGGAAGGCAACCACGTAACACTACAGCTGCAAACCAAGGAACATCTGGAGGTACCAGAAGCCAGGAGAGCCAAGAAAGGATCTTCCCCTAGGGATTTCCGAGAGAATGTGGTCCCACCGACACTCAGAATTTGGACTCTCATCTTCCAGAATTGTAAGAGAACAAATTTCTATTCTTATAAGCCACCCAGCTTGTGGGATTTTGTTACAGCATCACCAGGAAATGAATAGACCCACCATTCTCCTTGCTCATATTCCAGTGCATCAGCCTCTGTCTGTTCCTAGGACACCCCAAACTTACTCCCCCCCAGGACCTTTGCATTTGCTGTTCCCACTGCCTGGAATACCCCCCTCCCCCAGGGAGGCTGGTTCTTATCATCATCCAGGACAAATGTCACTTGCTCAGGATAGTCTCCCTGACCCCTGATCTCAAGGAGCCTCCCTGAGTGGCACCAACGGTTTGTGCTCAACTATTAACCAAAACGCAAAACGTTGGGGTTTGAACCCACCCAGTGGTGTCACAGAAGACCTGATGAGCTGCTTCTAAAAGGACACAGCCCTGAAAACCCTGTGGAGATGCAGTTCTACTTGGCATATATGGAGTCACCTTGAGTCTGAATAGTCTTGACTGCAACGGGTCCCGTTCCCCTCTTGTCCATCTTGTCATTGGAGTGTCCCAGCACCTTCAACAGGTGTCGATGACTATGTGTTCAGTGAATGAGTGGATGCATGAATGAATGAATCTGGTTAGAGTCAGTGTATCACTCCAATTTCTCCAGATCTTTGTGACTCTTGCATTTTGTTATAAATTATCTGCCATTACTAGCCACATCTGCCTCATTTGTCTTATTTGCTGCTCTACGAACCTGTCAGGTCACACTGACATGACTTATCATCATGAACTTCACGAAGTGCTCCCTCAGTTTCATGTGTTCCTGGCTCACTCCTGCCAGAGCAGATGTGAAGTGTCCACTTCTGGCCAGATCCATTGGCCCCTGCCCCTGTGTAGGGTGGGCCGCAGCCACCTCCCAGCTGCTCCTCATACCACAGATGGATGCAGAGCCTGCAGGCTGAGGAAGGGTGGCTTGTAGAGCAGTCGGAACTTGCCCAGAGGTGCCTTTTACCCAGTTGCTGTCAAGCTGACCCCAACTCATGGTGACCCCATGTGTGTCTGAGTAGAACAGTGCTCCATAGGATTGTCAATGGCAGATGTTTCAGAAGTAGTTCTCCAGGCCTTTCTTCCAAGATGCCTCTGGGTGGACTTGAAACTCCAACCTTTCATTTAACAGCCTAGCACAATAAACATTTGTGCCACCCAGGGGCTCCTTTTCACCTCACAGACCCCCCAGAAAGGGTCTCAGGGATCCCAAGGGTATCTGGACCACACTTTGAGAACCGCTGCTCTGGTGTGTTCCACTCTCCTCCTTTTTCAGTTTAGAAAATCAATGTCCTGAGAGGGGTCGGTAGCAGGTACTGAGGACCAGACCCCAGACTTCTTACCTTAGACTCAGCTTCATTTCCACAACTCAGTGATTATTTGTTGTTTTATTATTTCAACACAAAGCAAATGCCCAGATATTTAATTATTCGACTGTTGAACTGAACAAGGTAAAAGCACAATGTCCCCTTAAAGCCAAATGTGAGTCCCACGGGGCTCCCGCGGTGTGGCTGTTATTGTTGTGTTCACTGCTCCATCTATCTCAGAGGTGGTGGTTTAACAATGCCCTTTGTGCTTGCTGAAAGGCCAGTGTGTCACCTCATGTACAGTGAAAGGAGTCATTACAATAACAGAAAATATTCCCCTTGGATGAAAGGAACAAAGGTTGTTTAAGCTAAGTCTTGCTGGGAGAGGGGGAGGTAGTGAGTGGCTTTAGGCCAGTCCAACACTGGAACAGCATCCAACTATCTGAATGGGTGTCTTTGACACACCTCGACCCCCAGCGTCGTGGCTGCCTGTAGACTCTACACTCTTGGGAGGCACCAAGTCAGATTAGTCATGACACTAGTATGGCTGGGTCAGCTCTGCTCTCTTGGGGACCACTGAGGTGTAGCAAAGAATAGTTGTCACTGAGTTTTGATTTCTATTCCAGGAAGGGCCCTTGGAGTAAGTGTGGTCTGAACAAACAGTACCTTCACCAAGCTCCCGTGTGTTGTAGGCATTAGTCATCTAGATGTTATCAAGATGTAGAAAGCTCTGAGAGTGTTGGGAGTGAGTCATTGGGCTCCATAAAGACCTATGTGACAAATAGAAACAATGTAGGAAAATCAACATGGCGGGCTTTCCCCAATGGGCTTGTCTGGGATTGTGCAAACAATGATTTCACCCCCTGGAAAGCTGTGCCCGAGTGGCCCGCAGACCTCTGGGCCCAGCTGTTGGGGCGGATGTAGTTAGTGGGGACTGATAACCTGGCGCCCAACACCTGTTATGTTGGTCCACTATTAACATGCCACTATTTCCTAGTGGTCCACCTTTTAAGATGTAAAAATGTAAAACCAGATGCATGGGGTAGGTGTGAGGTGCTTCTGGAAAGGAGGCCAGGGAAGGCGGATTGCACATAGAGGATAATGGGTTGCTACTGAAATAGGAAGGCCAACTTTGGAAAGTTTATTCTTTTAACGAATAGCTTTAACTAAGAACCCATATTTTAAGATTTCAGTTCCTTCACTTTTTTAGACCTTTTTGGTATTACAGAATCAATTTGCTGATAAGGCTTTTATGACCATAGTAAATTTGAATTAGTAAATATTTACCATGTTTATTGGAACTCTGGAGTAAACAAGGGAATGTTTAATGTACCATATTTATTGCGTAAAATTAATAATTCATTTTCATATTTCTCTTTTCAAATTTTCAACTATTTAATTCATTTTGCTCATAAAGCAGCCCCATAATTAAGCATATATGGAAAATAAGTCTAGGTCTCTAAATACTATCTTATTATAGGGTTCAATACCAATGCCAACAAACAAAAAGTTGTTGATTTAAAAATCTAGAGAAAGTATATAGACAAAAATTAGAAAACATAAATGATTTTATACCATTGTTGTTGTTGTGTGCCATCAAGTTGATTCCAACTCATAGCAACCCCATATAACAGAGTAGAACTGCCCCATATGGTTTCTTAGGCTGTAATACTTATGGGAACAGATCACCAAGTCTCCCCATCCCCACCCCAAAGCAACTGATGGGTTCCAATTGCCAACTTTTTGATTAGCAGCCCAGCACTTAACCATTGTGCCACCAGGGCTCCTATTTTATACCATACTGATGCTGATATTAAATAAATTGTTTCAAAAACTGTGGACTTATTTCTATCAAAATAACATTTAAATATTCTCATCTCTCTCACAATTAGAATCTGACATATCTAGCCTAGCAATTTTAAGCTCTCAGTATTCAGAATTAGCTCAATATTGTGAGTATGGATGTAAAATGAGAAGTTTCAGGGTTTTTTTTTTTTTTTTTTTTTTTGTCTGATGTAGTTATTGCTTATCTTTCCAGGTAACACAAAGACTTGGACCTCTTGCTCAATTCCACCATATTCATAAAAAAATTTAGATCTACTCAAATCTATTTTTCTCAGTGGTGTCATATAGTGAATGAGAAATTGCAGGCTTCTTCATGATACCCGGAGTAGTTCTCCTTCATATCAACCCACCCACAGGCAGTAAGTACCCCATAAATGTTTGTTGAATGAAGGCAGGCTTCCAGGAACTGACTGCAGAAGGAAAAATAAACTTTATGATGATGACAATGAGCCATAAATCTTAACCCAAATCTTCAATTTGATAAATAACATTTTTTTTCCTTTTAATGGTCACTTTGTGGTAGTCTCAAACTTGTCAGAGCACATATGGATTTCAATAGAAACACAAAAAAAGTTAGGGCATCAAGATACAGACTAAGAGGCTGCAACCCTGTGCTGACCCCAACCTTTTCAGCCCTGGGTGTCATGGAAAAAGATGCCATCTTGTAAGCCCCCTTGCAACCTCTATCACCCCTGCCCAAGGGCCAAGGTGATTGCTATCTCAGGAGTTTTTGGCATCTATCAGCCTAAACTGCTAGCTGGGAACAGAAATCAAGAAAAACTTAATTTTAGGACACAACCCTAAAGGAGTTGACCGAAACAAGCCATATTTAAAACAATATGCACTATGCAGGTTCTTTTCTTTTTTTGCAACTGGATATTTCAGTTTGTGTGACACTAGGGTGTAATTCAATTCAATACCAAGCCAGGAATTAAATGCCACCCTGTACAGAGTGTGAGTTCTATTTCAGATGTGTTTTGAAAGGCAGTCAGACAGCAGGGATCAGATACTGGTTCTGCCATTCATTATCAAAACAAAACAAAAAAGCAGGACGAAACAAACACATAATCAATAAATAAAGAAAATAGTACCTTAATGTCTTGGAGACAGCAGATAATAACAAAACATATAAAAAAGCAAGAAAAGGGGGCTTCAGCAAGTGACCAAAATAAAGAATCAGAAAACCTTCCAGTAGAAGAAAAGACTTTGGAAATACCTGATATGGAATCCAAAAGACTAATGCTTAGTTTCTCCAAGAGCTAAGGAAGGAGATCAAGGAAAACACAGACAAAATCATGGAGAACACAAATGAAAGCATAGCCAAAATCAAGGAAAACACAGACAAAGCAATAGAATTCATGAAAATAATGAAAGAAGAAAATTTCAAAATAAATAAACAATTAGAAATCATAAAAAAAAGCAACTAGAAATCCAAAAGATAAATAACAAAACTTCAGAAATGGCTAACACAATAGAAGGTTTTGGGAGCAAATTTGAAACAATGGAAGACAGAATCACTGAGATTGAAGACAAATCCATGGGGTCCAATTGTTTGAGGAAAAATCAGAGAAAAGAATGAAGAAAACCTAATTATTATGTGGGATCCAGTCAAGAGCAAAAATAGGTGCATAATCAGAATTCCAGAACAGGGAGAGAAAAAGGAAAACACAGAGAAGATTGTTGAAGATTTGCTGGCAGAAAAATTCCCAAATATCATGAAAGACGAAAAGCTGACCATCCAAGAAGTACGATGCACCCCGTATAGCATAGACTCAAAAGAAAGTAATCCAGACATATCATAATCACACTTGCCAAAACAAGAAACAAAAAAAGGATCCTGAGAGCAGCTTGAGAAAAAAGAAATGTCACATCCAAAGAGGAAACAATAAGACTAAATTCTGATCACTTGGCAGAAACTATGCAAGTGAGAAGGCAATGGGATGACATATACAAAACCTTGAAAAAAAAAAAACTCCCAACCAAGAATAATATATCCTGAACAACAGTCTCTCAAATACGATGGTGAAATTAGGACATTTCCAGATAAACAGAAATTTAGAGAATTCATAAAAACCAAACCGAACTGACAAGAAATATTAAAGGGAGTTCTTCAGTTAGAGATAACAACACAAGACAACAACCATAGTCTAGGACACAGGACTGCACCAGCCAGATACCAGCCTAGGTAAATAACTCTCGATAATAACGAAAGCTAAAAGACTTAACACAGGGAAACAGACAGGTCAATCTATAAATGACGACAATGTCAAAACAATAAAAGGGGTAATAAACAGTATACATATAGAACTTTCAAATGGAGAGGAAGTCAAGGCAATATCAAGTAATAAAAGTCTGGAAGATAAGGATAGATTTCAAGGTAACCACAAAGAAAGTTAACAAACCTACTCATCAAAATGAAAAAGATCAAAAACATAAAGACTCAGTAAACACAAAATCTATAATAAAGAAAGAAAAGAAAATCCATAAACAAAAGGAATTCAGCACAGGAAAGTAAGAGGAACAAAGAAAACATTAGCACCACACACACCACACAAAGCACAATATGACAGAAACAAACTCATACCTATTTATAATCACACTGACTGTAAAAGGATTAAGTACATACATAAAGAGATAGAGAATGGCAGAATGGATTTAAAAAAAAAACCCATCAATATGCTGTCTACAAGAGACACACCTTGGACACAAAGACATAAACATATTAAAAATTAAAGTATGGAAAAAAATATATCAAGCAATCAGTAACCAAAGAAGAGCAAGTGTGGCAATACTAACCTCAGATAAGATAGACTTTAAGACAAAAAGTCATAAAAGACAAGGAAGGACATTATATAATTATTAAAGGGACAATCCACCAAGAGGACATAACTCTAATAAATATCTATGCACTCAACAAGAGGGTTCCAAAATATGTAAAACAAAATCCAACAGCACTGAAGAGAGAAAGAGACAGTTCGACAATAATAGTAGGAGACGTCAACACACCACTCGTGATAAAGGACAGATCATCTAGAAAGAAACTCCAACAAAGATACAGAAGATCTAAAGGACAAAATCAACCAACTTGACCTCATAGATATATATAGATCACTCCACCCAATGGCAGCAAAGTATACATTCTTTTGCAATGCACATGGAATTTCTCCAGAACAGACCACATCTGAGGCCACAAAGTAACCCTCAATGAAATCCAAAACATTGAAATAATACAAAACATTTTCTCTGATCACAATGCTATAAAAATAGAAATCAGAAGCAGGAAAAGCAAAGGGAACAAATCAAGTTCATGGAAACTGAATAACACCTTGCTTATAAACAATTGAGTAATAGAAGAAATCAAAGAGGGAATCAAAAAAATTCCTAGATTCAAATGAGAATGAAATTATATCATCCCAAAACCTGTGGGACGCAGAAAAGGCAGCACCCAGAAGTCAATTTATAGCAAAAAACACACACATCAAAATAGAAGAATGAGCCAAAATCAAAATGTTAGCTCTACAAGTTGAACAAACAGAACGACAACAGCAAAACAAGCCTACAGGAACCAGAAGAAAGGAAAAAATAAAGATTAGATTAGAGCAGACATAAATGAAATAGAGAACAGAAAAACAATAGAAAGAATCAACAAGACTAAAACTTGGTTCTTTGAAAAAATCAACAGACCATTGGCTACACTGACAAAAGAAAAATGGAAGAGGAAGCCAATAACATAAATAAGAAATGAGACAGGGACATTAAACAGACCCAACTGGAATTAAAACTATTGTAACAGAATACTATGAAAAACTGTACTCCAACAAATCTGAGAACCTAGAGGAAATGGGCAAATTTCTAGAAACACACTACCTACCTAAACTAACACAAACTGAGAAAATCTGAACAGGCCCACAACAAAATAAGAGATTGAAAAGGTAGTTAAAAAAATTCGCAACAAATAAAGTCCTGGCCTGGACAGTTTCACTGGAGAATTCTACCAAACATTTAGAGAACAGCTCACACCATAATACTCAAACTATTTCAGAGCATAGAAAAGAAAGGCATACTCTCAAATTCACTCTATGAAGCCAGCATAACCCTCATACCGAAGTAAGACAAAGCCACCACAAAAAAAGAAAATTACAGACCAATGTCTCTCCTGAATATAGATGCAAAAATTCTCAAAATTCTGGCCAATAGAATTCAGCACCATATCAAAAAAATAATAACACCATGACAAGTGGGATTCATACCAGGTATGCAAGGATGGCCCAACATTAGAAAATCAATCAACATAATCCATCACATAAATAGAACAAAAGAAAAGACTCACATGATCATCTCAATCAACCCAGAAAAGGCATTTGATAAAGTCCAACACCCATTCCTGATAAAAACTGTCAATGAAATAGGAATAGAAGGGAAATTCCTCAACATAATGTAGAGCATCTATGGAGCCCTCGTGCCTCAGTGGTTAAGAGCTTGGCTGCTAATCAAAAAGTCGGTAATTCGAATCCACAAGCTACTCTTTGGAAACCCTACTGGGCAGTTCTACTCTGTTCTATAGCATTGCTATGAGTTAGAATCGACTTGAAGGCAATGGGTTTTGTTTTTTTTTATACAAAACCAACAGCCAACATCATTCTTAATGGATAGAGGCTGAAAGCATTCCCCCTGGGAACGGGAACAAGACAAGGATGCCCTTTATCACCACACCCATTTAACATTGTGCAGGAAGTCCTGGTTAGAATAATAAGGCAAGAAAAAGAAATAGATGGTATCAAATTGGAAAGGAAGAAGTGAAACTATTCCTGTTCACAGATGATATGATCCTATACATAGAGAAGCCCAAAGATTCCACAAGAAAACTATTGGAACTAATAGAAAGCTTCAGCAGAGTAGCAGGATACAGGATCAACACACAAAATCAGTTGGATTCCTATACATCAACAAAGAGAACTTTGAAAAGGAAATCAGGAAAAAAATACCATTCATAATAGCCTCTAAAAAGATAAAATACTTAGGAATAAATCTAACCGGGGACATAAAAGATTTATACAAAGAAAGCTACAAAACACAACTGCAAGAAACCAAAAGAGATCTACGTAAATGGAAAAGCATACCATGCTCATGGATAGGAAGACTCACCATTGTGAAAATGTCAATTCTACCCAAAATGATCTACAGATATAAAGCAATCCCAATCCAAATACCAACAGCATTCTTTAACAAGATGAAAAAACTATTCACCAACTTTATAGGGAAAAGAAAGAGGCCCCAGAGAAGCAAAGCATTATTGAAGAAAAAGAGCAAAGTGGGAGACCTCACACTACCTGATCTCAGAACCTACTTTACAGCCACGGTAGTCAAAACAGCCTGGTACTGGCACAACGCCAGATGCGCAGACCAATGGAACATAACTGAGAACCCAGATATAAACCCATTCACCTATGATCAGTTGATTTTTGACAAAGGACCGATGTCCATTAAATGGGGAAAAGACAATCTTTTTAACAAATGATGTTGGCAAAACTGGATGTCCATCTTTAAAAAAATGAAACAGGACCCAAACCTCACACCATACACAAAAACTAATTCCAAATGGATCAAAGACCTAAACACAAAACCTAAAATGATAAAGATCATGGAAGAAAAAATAGGGACAATGCCAGGGGCCCTAATACATGGCATAAATACAATACAAACCATAACTAACAATGCACAAACACCAGAAGACAAACTAGATAACTGGGAGCTTCTAAAAATTAAACACTTATGCCCATCAAAAGACTTCACCAAAAGAGTAAAAAGAGAACGTACAAACTGGGAAAAAAAAACTTTGGCTATGATATGTCCAACAAGGGTCTAATCCCTAAAATCTATGGAATACTTCAACTCCTCCACAACAAAAAGACAAATAATCCAATTAAAAAATGGAGAAAGCGTATGAACAGACACTTCACCAAAGAAGACATTCAGGCAGCTAACAGACACAAGAGGGAATGCTTGTGATCATTACCCATCAGAGAAATGCAAATCAAAACTACAAAGAGATTCCATCTCACCTTGACATTACCGACTAATTAAAAAAACAGAAAATAACAAACATTGGAGAGGCTGTGGGGAGACTAGAACTCTTATACACTGCTAGTGGAAATGTAAAATGGTACAACCACTATGGAAAACGATATGGCACCTCCTTAAAAAGCTATACATAGAAAAACCATACAATCCAGCAATCTCACTGCTAGGAATATATCCTAGAGAAATAAGAACCATCACATGGATAGACATACACACACCTATGTTCATTGCAGCATTATTCACAATAGCAAAAAGCGCCCATCAACAGATGAATGGATAAACAAATTATGGTACATATACACAATGGAATACTATGCAACAATAAAGAACAATGATGAATCCACAAAACATCTCACAACATGAATGACTCTGGACGGCATTATGCTGAGTGAAAAAAGTCAATCACAAATGGACAAATATTATATGAGATCACTATTATAAAACCCCAAGAAAAGGTTTACACACAGAAAAAACAATCTTTGATGGTTACAGTGGAGGGGACGGGTGGGGAGGGTAATCTGCCTCAAAGAGTTTCCAAGGAGCAGCTGGTGGATTTGAACTGCTGACCTTTTGGTTAACAGCCAAGGTCTTAACCACTGCACCACTAGGGCTCCAACTAGATAGTAGACAAGTGTTAACTTTGTTGAAGGGAAAGACAACAGACAATATAGGGGAGGTCAGTACAGTTTGACCAAGGTAAAGTCATAAAAGCTTTCTAGATACATCCAAACACCTTGAGGGACTGAGTTACTGGAACTGAGGCCTGGGGATCATGGTCTTGGGGGATACCTAGGTCAACTGGCATAACATAGTTCATAAAGAAAATGTTCTACATCCTACTTTAGTGAGTAGCGTCTGGGGTCTTAAAAGCTTGCAAGTGGCCATCTAAAATACATCTATTGGTCCCATCTTGTTTGGAACAAAGAAGAATGCAGAAAATCAAAGACACTAGATAAATACCAGTCCAAAGGACTTATGGACCACATGGACCATAGCCTCCACCAGCCTGACCCCAGAAGAACTAGATGATGCCTGGCTACCACTGCTGACCGCTCTGAAAGGATCCTGGACAGAGTGGGAGAAAAATGCAGAACAAAATTGAAACCCACAAAAAGAGACCAGACTTACTGGTCTGACAGAGACTGGAGGAACCCCTGAGACCATGGCCCATGCACACCCTGCTAACTCAGAACCGAAGCCACTTCAGAAGTCCACCTTTCAGCCAAAGATTGGACAGGGCTATAAAACAAGCAATAATACATGTGAGGAAAGTGCTGCTCAGTTCCCTCAAGTAGAGGATGGGCAACACCTATCCAATAGCAAAGAGGCGAAAGCAGGAAGGGACAGGAAACCTGGACGAATGGACACGACACGAGGAACAAAGGGTGGAAAGAGGGAAGTGCTGACACATTGCAGGGATTTGCAACCACTGTCCCAAAACAATTTGTGTATAAATATTTGAATGAGAAACTAATTTGTCCTGTAAACTTTCACCTAAAGCACAATAAAATTTTAAAAAATAATAATAAAATAAAAAAAAGATACTCTGTGGCACACAGTTCTACTCTGACGCACAGGCAGTCGCCAGGAGTCGGAAGGTCAACGTCACGGTTCCGGGTATCCATCTGTTTATTGTAGCCTACGGAGCCGGCCACATACTCATTACCATGACACAATCTATCCAGGAAACACAAATGCTGTCACTGCGTCCAAAAATGATCAGATCTTACGCTTTTGTGTAAACAGGATTGTTTCCTTTCCTAACGCGAGAACCTAATACTGTGAAAGAAGCATGACAATCTAGTACAAATGGATTACTGAGCAGAAGAAGGTAGAGTATTATTTTCTGGTTTTGTTCTGTCCCACTGCTGTGTAACAGAATAGAGATGCCTTTTTAAAGTTCAGTTTAATTACCCTGGACAGCAGAATGAAACCACCTATTACGGTGTGTATGAACTCACCCCCCTCAGAATGCTGGTAGCTACTTCAGCGCACAACCTGTTTCTTTGTCCATAAAATGGGACTCTGAAACTCTGAACCTCCCTTCAGGGTTGTGGGGAGAATTAACCAGACATGTTTGTTCAGAGCCCAGCAGGGGGAAAGACTTTCAGCAGTTCCTGTTTCTTCCTTCTCCCCAGACCTTCTTTGTGTTATGTAAATAGAGATGATTTTGATTTAAATAGGGCCTGACTGCTTAGTTAACAATGTGCGATTTTTTGGAGAGCCCAAAATAAGCATTTGGGTGAAAGCACCTCAGCCTTTCCCTGTGTAAGGACTTCATCAACATGGTAACCCTCCCTCCTGAAGAGTCTCTTCTTTTTCCTAAACAGAAAAGTATTTGACTAATGTATACTTAATTCAGGAGGCCAGTTTAATCCCTTATATTTAAAAGGTGGCTGTCTACCACAGTGAAACCTGTGAGAGCCGGAACTCAGCGAGACTGCCTTGTTTTCCCAGGGCCTCGAAAGTTTTCTGCCTTGGACAGGTGCAGTCTTGACGCTTTTCTATCGCTCTCTATTCGTGCAAAGTATTTGAGTTTTCCTTCTCTGACAGGTTTTTGCCTTACACAGGTTCCAGCTTTTACTCTACTTCAGTACAAGCTTTACTGTACTTCGAAGAAATCAAACGATAGCCCAGATTCCTATAGCCCATTCGCTATCAGTCAAGCTGATATCCCGGGCAGAGGTTTTCTTTTCTAACTCAGACTCTTCTTAATGCTGTCAACCCCCCAGGGAACCTCTCCTGACCTCAGGCCAGGTTCAGTTCTGAGGAAAGGGACCTAGGAAGGCTCAGGCTGTGGAGATTTGGCAGAAACTGGGGGCGGGCTACAACAGTGGGAAGGAATTTTTACAAAGTAATTTGATTCCAGTCTGTCCCCTTCTCTCTGCTCCCCTCCTCCCAGCCCATGATGTAACTGACATACAGTCTTTCAGCATACTTAAAAGCAAAGATGTCACTTTGATGACTAAGATACGCCTGACCCAAGGCACAGTCTTTTCAACCGCCTCATATGCGTGCCAAAGCTGGATAAGAAAAAAGGAAGACAGAAGAAGAATTGATGCATTCGAATTGTGGTGTTGGCGAAGAGTATTGAGTAAGTATACTGTGGACTGCCAGAAGAATAAACAAATCAGTCTTACAAGAAATACAACCAGAATGCTCCTTTAAGTGAAGTTGGTGAGACTTTGACTCACTTAACTTTGGACACGTCGTCAGGAAAGACCAATCAATAGAAAAGGACATCATGTTTGCTAGAGGGTCAGTGAAAATGAGGAAATCCTTAATGAGATGGACTGACACAGTAGATATGACAATGAACTCAAACATATCGCACAACATTTTTTTCTGTTCTACATGAAGTGGCCATGAATTGGAGCCAACTCAATGGCAACTCCTCACAACAACAAGTTAGTTCTCCTACAGGAGAATTCTCCATTGTTGATTTTCCACAGATGGCAGTCCACCTTCCCCCAGAGTTGGGTTCTGTTACATAGACACATCCTTCTTACAGTTTGTTATGATGATGTTGGACTTTGAGAACCAGGAAGGTTGTGTCTCTCTGCCAGGTTTGTTGAGCATTGCTTCCCACACTTCACACAGTGCTCACTGCCTGATGCTTTTAACCAGCTGTTAAATGGACCAACTCCAGGAGTCTTCTAATTTCATCATATGTGAGTATCTTGCTTTTCTCATGAGGAATCATCTTGAGACTTATACACGCAACAAAATGAACTGAGGTCTTAGCAATTATCTCCTGAAGTCGGAGGAGAAGGTGTTGGGGGCTGGGCTGGGGGTGATGTATCTGGTGGTGAGGCGAGCAAGTTCGCACTCTAGAAACATCTTCCTGGCCACTGTGTGGGAACAGATGAAGTGGGAAAACCTGTTGGCATGTGATCAGTTTAAGAGAGGCTGCTGGGATAACCCAGGTGAGAGATGCATTGGGGGTGATCTGATTTAGCAGAGACGTGGCTGAATTTTGGACATTTGGGAGAAAAAACATCAATTGAGAAGTACCAAGACCATACTACAGTTTAAGAAACAACCAAAAATGCTGGTCAAAATGACCAAAACAAATGAACATGTTGGTGAAGGTTTTTGTTAAGTCTCCTTGATAGCATCCATGAGTTAGCATGGGGAAAGTGCTGGGTGGAGATGGTTCTGTTCCCAAAGGTCATCTGAGGCTACTTCTTGGAGGACTGTGAATAATATCTGAAAGAATCTGAATTTTATTTGGATGGAAATTACACAACCAGAACTTGTATTGGAAGATGAACCTAGGAAGCAAATTGGAATGGAGATGAGATCAAAAGCAAAGACCTGTGAGGTGGATATTGAAATAGTTCAGGCAGGAGGAAATAAGGAATTCCATTAGAATGACGGCAGTATTTACTATCCATTCACCCATCCATCCATCCATCCATCCATCCATCCATCCATCCGTCCAGCAATTACTTACTGGGTTCCATCTATGCAATGGGCACCGTTCTCCATGCTGGGAGCACTTGGGGACCAATACAGGCAAGGATTTGTTTTTGTGCAGCTTACATAGAGCTCATACTACACATACATGTAGGATAAATGATTTCATTCCTCTGCCCAAAAGCCTTCTGAGTCCAAGACTCTGATTGTTTTACAGGTTAAAGTCTTGTCAACCTCAAATTTGAAACCCTTTATATTGGTTCTGTATTGCTGCTAAGTTATTACCATAAACTTAGGGACTTAAAACAACACAATTTTCTTATCTCACAGTTATGGAGGTCAGAAGTAACACAATCTAGTTGTCAGCAAGTCTGTCTTCCTTCTAGTTCTTTCTCTAGTGGAGAACCTGTTTCTTTGCCTTTGCCACCATCTAAAGGCTGCCCACATTCCTTGGTTGGTGGCTCCTTCCTCCATCTCCAAGGCCAACAGCACAGCATCTTGAAATCTTCCTCTCTCTCTCTGATATCTGCTTCCATCGTCACAACTCCTTCTCTGAATCTGACACTTCTGTATCCCTCTTACAAGGACGACTATAATTTCATTGGGCCCACCGGGATAATCCAGATTAATCTTTACACATCAAGATTCTTAACTTAATCACATTCATAAGGGTACTTTTTGCTACGTAAGCTAACATAATCACAGGGTTTCAAGATTAGGACATGGATACCCATGGTGGTCATAGTTTACCTATCACACCCTCCAAGACTCGATCCCACTCACCTTCCCTGTGAACACTCTTCCCCTCTAGTTCCCAAAGGAGGTTTCCACCCTGACCAGGCTGATTTTCTCTCCATCTCCTGGATGTCCCAGTCTCATCCTGGCCTCCAGAATTCTCCCGTAAAGTCCTAGTTCTTTGTTGTGAATTAAGTTGCATCCCCTCCAAAATACGTGTTGGACTCCTAACCCTTATACCTGTGGATGCAATCCTGTTTGGAACTAGGGTTTTCTTTGTTATGTTAATTAGATCAGACCCCAGTAGAGTGAATTCTAAATCTAACTACTTCTGAGCTTTTGAAAGAACGGATTAGACACAGAGATGCATACACACGGGGGAATACAGATGCCATGTAAGGATCGCCAGGGAACCAAGGAATGTCCAGGGCTACCAACAAGAAAGGGATCAACAGGGCTGAGACCCTGAATTTGACTTCTAGCCTCCTGAACTGTGAGAAAATAATTTTCAGTTCTTTAAAGCCACCCACTTGTGGTATTTTGATTATAGCAGCTCTAGAAAACTAAGACACTCCTCCTGTGACTTTTCCAAGTTCTCACCGTCTTTCAGGGTCCCCTTGAAGCTCACCTTCTCTGGGAAGCCCTCTTTGAGGAATATAGCCATCTCTTCCTTCTCAGGTCCCTCCCATGCATTGTATCTCCTGGAGGGCAGAGAGTGGGCCTCAGACTTCCTAAAACAGAGTTGAAAATCCTGGATGGATTAAATAAATTTGAGAGCAGCCCATTATTTTACCTAGAGAGGAAAGGGTGATAGGGAATTAATTTCATGTCAGTAGTCAAATGAATGAAGACATTCATTATGGAAATTGTAAGCAACAGTCTGTTCCCTCAGTGAACAGAAAGAGTGGGAACAGGATATGGTCCTACAGCGGGCTTGGATTAGCACTCAGAAAGAACCCCATGTCCCACATGTTTAAGTCACTGAATTACCAGAGTGGACTGTGGAATCTCATGCTTGGCTGCATTTAGGAATAGGATACAGACAGTTGCTCAAGGAAGATCTGAGTGGGGCCATGCTTAGAATCAAGGGAATGAATTAAACAACCCTTTTGGTTCCTTTCACTCTAGGAATCTAACATGAATCAGGCCCCTTCGTGGTTTGAATTATGTCCCTCCAAAAATGTATCAGTTTGGCTGGGCCATGATTCCCAGTATTATGTGGTTGTCCTCCATTTTGTGATTGCAATTTTATGTTAAAGAGGATTGGGGGGGATTGTTACACCACCCTTACCCAGCTTATATCCCTGATCCAATGTAAAGGGAGTTTCCCTAGGGTGTGGCCTGCACCACCTTTTATCTTACAAGAGATAAAAGGAAAGGGAAGCAAGCAGAGAATTGGGGACCTTGTACCACCAAGAAAGCAGCACTGAGAGCAGAGCGCATCCTTTGGACCTGAGGTTCCTGTGCTGAGATGCTCCTAGAGCAAGGGAAGACCAATGATGACAAGAACCTTCCTCCAGCGCTGACAGAGAGAGAAAGACTTCTCCTGGAGTTGATGCCCTGAATTTGGACTTCCAGCCTCCTAGACAGTGAAGAAATAAATTTCTCTTTGTTAAAGCCATCCACTTGTGGTATTTCTGTTATAGCAGCACTAGATGACTAAGACAGGCCCTAAAGTGAGGATTGCTGCACTCTTTTCATTCCCTGCTTCTGTTTCTCCTTTTGTCTTCATTTCCTAGGGCCACCATTACAAAATACCACAAACCGGAGAGCCCTGGTGGCACAGTGGTTAACAACTCACTGCTAACCAAAACGTTGGCGGTTCGAATCTACCAGCTGCTCCTTGGAAACTCTATGGGGAAGTTCTACTCTGTCCTATTGGGTCCAAATGAGTCAGAACCAACTTGACGGCAATGGGATTGGTTTTTTGTTTGTTTGTTTGGATGGCTTTGAAGAAGAGAGATTGTTTCATCTCACAATTCTGGAGGTATCCTTCCTTGTTTCTTCCAGTTCTGGTAGGCCTGGGCGTCTCTTGGCATTCCTTAGCTTTTAGGTGCTTCTTCACATGGCATCTGTCTTCCCCCTGTGTGACTCTGTCTTCCTGTTCTCTTTCATAAGACTCCTCTTAGAAGGGATTAGGTCCCACTCACTCTGGTATGACCTGTTTAACTTAACTGATCATATATTCAGAGAAAGACTCTATCTCCAAGCAAGGTCACATTTACCAATAGTGGGATTAGGACTTTAATGTATTTTTTTGGTGGGACACAATTCAATCCATAATACCTCCCAGTTCAATACCTCCCAACTATTGTCCTTTTGGATTGATTTGCCTACACATCTGATCAGGAAAATGCTGAAAACTACATTACTCACAAGCACACTCCTTGGTGGTACCTATCTATACTTTCTAGAAAAGAGATGCATTAATCAGGATAATAAATGCTAACTGCTACAATAAGTACAGGGTCAGCGAAAAAGAGGAAGACCCTCAAGGAGATGGATTGACACAGTAGCTACAACAATGGGCTCAAGCATAACAATGATTGTGAGGATGGCGCAGGACTGGACAGTGTTTCATTCTGTTGTTCATAAGATCGCCATGAGTTGGAACTGACTCGACGGAACCTAACAACAACAACAGCAATAAGCAACCTCTAAATCTCGTAACACCATAACAAATTTTTCACTCGTTTGCAATCTGATGTAAGCTAGGCAGCCCTCCTGGGCTCTCCTCCAGGGATCTAATCTCCTTAAATCTTGTAATGCCACCATCTTCAATACATGGCACCCAGGGTCATCATAGAAGAGACAGAGGGTAGGTGAAAGATTGTGCAGGGAGTTTTATGGCCAAGCAAAGGAGGCTGGGAAACATAGTTCTCCTAGGTGCCCAGGAAAAGGACTTGGGTTTGTGAGCGTCTTGCATTGGCCATCTCTGCTACATCATCTCTACCAGTATTGAGCATCAGCTATGGTCTTATCTGAATGTTTGGCTAATACAACAGTATTTTATCCTAATACTCAGATGTCTGTCAGCGTGAAGACCAACCTTCAGATCTCTGGCTGATTACGGTATTATATTGACACAATCAGAATCTGCTTTTGCAATGTCAGACAACTCACTCAGCCTGTGCACACCATTGACTGGTAATTTCCTATAAATAATGATTCTCAATTTCAGGAACAGGATAACAGGCATGCTAAAGTGATTGACAATTTGTACTTTTATTTGACTTTCTTTTCCGATAATCAAAGCAAAAAAGAGAAAGAACCAAGTGTACACAGACCTAAACTTATTGGTGGTTATCAGGGGAGGTGGGAGGAGGGGGAAAGAGGGACTCATTTCATAGGGGACACTGAGTTTCTGTAAAGGGTGATGGAAAAATTTGGAAACAGATAACAGTGATGATTGAACAACAGGATGAACATAAAGTCACTGAATTGTACATGTGAAGAATGTCAAAATACATATTGTTACATACATATTGACTACAATTAAAAAGAGAAAGAACCAAGTTGCAGATCATTTGGCTTCATGACAAATGAACGAAAGGTGGGCTTTCCTACTATAAGCCTCAGGCAGCAGGTGTGCCTACTCCCATCTGTGGTCAGAACAGTAGCCTGATCCTAATTGGGAGGGGCGTGAGCTCTTCTTCTCTGGGCCTGGACTATGGGGACTGGACCTTCTGTGACTAGGACCTGGGCAGTGGGTTGTCAACGACGACAGCCTGCTCATTTTCCAGCAATGACATATCCAACTTAGTCCTAGGCACCCTCCAACACAGGGAAAGCTTTTCCAGGGGAAGGAAGCGAAGCCTGAAAGGCAGGAAGGCCTTGGCCAGCCTTTCTGGAAGGAAGTGAAGAGCTGCTATGTCTGGGGAGGGTACAATTTGTTACATATAAACACGCTTAGCTGTGGTTAGGGGCGCCTCGGAAAACAGATCTGGCCATCTACTTCCAAAAAATCAGCCATCAAAAACACTAAGGAGCACAATTCTTCTCTGACACACATGGGACGCTATGAGTCAGACTCAACTCAACAGCAAATGGTTTACGGTCAAAATATGCAATTGCCTTCAGTCCCTAATTCCTTTGACATTTTAAATATTCTTTACTAAACCCTTCACACTTCAGTGAGGGGATGTGTGTGAAAATGCTTCCCAGCACAATACCTCACACACACACACACACACACACACACACACGCACGAATTTTCCTCTTTATAATAACACTCTTTCTTGTTCTAGCTTTCTTACTAATCTCATTGAAATTGTTCCTCCCACTGAAGCAGAGATCTTACAGTTTCCTCAGTTTTACAGATGGGAGGCCTGAGGTCACACAGTGGATGATGGAGCAGCCGAGATCCACGTTGACGTGTGTCTGATTCCAAAGCCTGAGGCCCCAACCTCTCTACACACATCCTCTGAGTCAACTGTGCTGGGTGGTTAAGTATCTCAAAGTCACATCTGCCCACGAACAGTCATCAGAACTCAAATTTCTAAACCTCTGAACGTTCAACCTTGAGTAAATGGAACCACTCTCAATTCACTCTCAAGGGAAAGCTGATGAGTGGGGCCCAATTTAGGCTGCTCCTGAAATGGGATGTGATTTTAGTTCCATATGCCTCTGTGTACAGTACCCTGCCAGCTCTCTACCTCTGTCATAGGGCGTCTTAGTCTGTACCTTTAGACCATCTCGCTCAGAAACCTATTCCCGTAAAGAATAATTTGCTAAAAATAATAGAAACCCTATCTTGGCAATGACTGTCTCTACAAGTCATTTGTATTTCGCTAGCGGATTTAAACGAGTTAATATCTGCTCTGACACAAGGCACTGCAAGCACTTTGCAATGTAACAATTTTCCGATGAACTCTCCAGCAAGGTCTTGCTGCTTTTCTGTGGTCAACCAACTGATCAGGAAGTCTGCAACAATGCACGCATAGCAGTTCCTACTGCACCTACTGTGTTCTGCGAACGACCCTTGTAATGATTTCACATCCTTCTAGGTTGTAAAGTGTAGACTGCAGAGGACAAATAGTCCGGAGGAGGTGTGCTGGTGGAGGAGGGCTGAGTCACCGGTGTGTGTAATGGTGGCCTGTGATTGGCTGCTGGGCTGGGCTGCCCCGCCCACGTGTGAACGATGCTGTGGGCGAGGTGATGCTTTCAATAAAGGTCAGGTCTCCAGTGCAAGCCAGAGAGTTGCAGGTAAATTCTCAAGCTGGTGATCCTCAAGTTCCTAACTAATTCTAGGGGAGGGATGAGAGGAAAGATCTGACCTTGAACAGAAGGTGAAAGGTACAGAAGGACATTCCAACTTAGAGTTTTAAGGAGACATCCCTTCGGGGAGCTTGACAGCTGTGCCTAGAACTGAACATCTGGGACTGGTGGTACACTTTAACCCTAATGACTCTACTTTCATAAATAACCCTCTCCACCATCATAGTTACTAGAAAATTATTTTATGATGTGTTTTAGTTTGATATGCACCATTCCATTGCAAACTCATACTTAGTGAACTAAATTCCAAGCCCTGTTAATCATTCACGTAGGGTGTACATTTGGATATAATGTAGCTCCAATTAGGTTTAATTAAAACCACCCACTTAGAGCATGTTGAAACACAGCATTTAAAAATAGGAGCTGGATAATAAGGGTCATTAATAGGAACTGATTTTTTATTTTATGATAGCTTAAAAATAAATAGCCATCAGCAGATTTCTTGTTGCTGATTTCTAATGAGAATGCAGAAGGCAGAGCAAAGCTTCTTTAGAGTGAACCCCTTATTACACCTCCAGGAATGGTTATCCTCTTCCTTTATGGTAGCCTGCTCATCAAACCATTTGTGCCACAGCATTTTTTGCAGGTCTATACTGTGCTGTTCATAGTATATACGCCTTTGAATTGTTGGCAAAGAATATTGAGTATACCATGGACTGCTAAAAGAATGAACAAATCTGTCTTGGAAGAAGTGCAACCAGAACGCTCCTTAGAAGCAAGGATGGTAAGACTTTGTCCCACATACTTTGGACATGTTATCAGGAGGAATCAGTCCCTGGAGAAGGACATCATGCTTGGCAAAGTAGAGGGTCAGCAAAAAAGAGAAAAACCCTCAACGAGATGGATTGACACGGTGGCTGCAACAATGGGCTCATGCATAACAACGATTGTGAGGATGGCACAGGACTGGGCAGTGTTTCATTTTATTGTACACTGGGTCACTGTGAGTTGGAACCAACTCGACAGCACCTAACAACAACAACAACATATTGTGCTGTGTTAGGATGAGACGGAAGCACTCTTCGCAAAGCAAGGCAAGCCAAGCCAAGTGAAGACTGGATTAGGTCTCCCCCAGCCCCTCGGAGAGACATTTTTGTCCTCCCCAAAAGGGCACAACCAGAGGTGGTGGCCCCCATTCTGGCAGGAGCTTGTTGTTGATGTTAGTTGCTATCGAGTCAGCTCCCCAATCCATCTCCTTTGGGGGCTTCTCTCATTTTCCTTGGCAGGAGCCTAGTGGGACTAATTCTTCGTCATCTCTAATACTGTGGTTTCTGCGTGAATTTTTTTTGCCTCCACAGTGAATCCATCTGTAAAACTCCTGCCTCATCCGAGAAGTATAACTGCCTGCCCTTAAATAAACAGCTTAAGTACATGATGCCGTCACTGGAGATGTTTTGCATTCTTTTGCCCTGCTAGTGGGCTTAAAGAGCTTCCTACTTATTAAGACAATGGTACGTGTCAAAGCAGGCGTGAGGCAATGAGATATCCACCCTCTACAAACACCCCATGCTGACCCCAGGCGTGCAAAATCCACAGCCGGTGCCTGCCTGGGGTGGAGGTGGATGGGAAGAGGGTGGGCAGGTGAGAGGCTAAACTCAAGTAGGTACCAGAGGCTAACATTTGGTGGTGGTAGCCAATGAAAAAAAGAAGAGAAATTTTCTGGCCATGATTTTTCTCCTAGGCTGAAGCTGGATTTTATTAACAACAATCCAGACTAAATATGTGTATGTGTGTGTGTGTGTGTGCGTGTGTGCGTATCTTAATAGGCAACAAATCTCATAAGAGGCTAAGTTCTTATTCCTTCTCTTTATGATGGAAATAATTTTACCCTTGTCCTCCAGTCTCAGCAAGTCATTTTTGAGCTATGAGTAGGTATATCATGAGATCCATAGTAGTGCCTACATCAGCTGCACAAGGATAGGCCCTGCTTCCCCGGCAGCATAGTGGTTAAGTGCTACAGGTGCTAACCAAAAGATCAGCAGTTCAAATCCACCAGCTGCTCCTTGGAAACTCTATGGGGCAGTTCTACCCTCTCCTATAGTATAGGGTCACTATGAGTTGGACTCGACAGCAACGGGTTTGGTTTTTTTTTTTTCCCAGCGTCTGAGGTCATATCTTTTCTGTCTAGAAATTCAGATGTGTGTTTGGCATTACTGTTTATCCTTACTTTATGGTTTTGTGCATGGAGTCAATCTTGCTCCAGATTTTCACTCCTACTTTTTTTGCGTGTGTGTGTGAGTATGGTGGATTAAAAAATAAAATGCTATGAATCTATGCTTGTGATGTGTTTAATAAATGGATTAAATAGAATTATATACACACTTGAAGACAAAAAGCAATTTATTAAAGAAAGCTATCACACAGGTTTCTCACTCTGGGCACTACTGTATTTTGGGCTGGATAATTCCTTGCTGTGGAGGCGGTGCTGTGCACTGTAAGATGTTTAGCAGCATCCCTGGCCTCCACCCATTAGATGCCGTAACAATTCCTTCCCCAGTAGTGACAATCAAAACTTTCTCCAGACATTGCCAGATGTCGCTGTGGGACAAAACTGCCTGAAGAATCACTGACATAACATGATTATCAGGTAGGGAAAATTGATTCTGCCCTTACACATGTCCAAAATATCTTAAGCAAATTTCTTTTGCGGCATTCAAGGAAATTACTGAATCTCACAATTGTTTATCCTCTTCAAGAAGATAAATGAAGTTGTCCACTTTCTTAATCACTTATTTTGTCTTTTTTATTTTCTTTATGTGTTACCTCAATAAAATTTAAGATTTTGGAATTAAATTGCAAATTAGCCATTCTTGCCCAAATTAGGTCTATCTTCTACTGCACTAAAGATAAAAATATGTAATTTCTCCTTTCTGCATTGACAAAAGTCCTAACCAGCTATGACTATTGCTTCTTACTGAGGCTTCTCTAACCAGCACCTTCTCCAAGCCTTTGAAGAGATGCTTCACGCATACATGGTGCCAAGCTTTAGCCTTAAAACTGGCTGATGGTTTTTTCTGCTACTTTTCTTGACCTTTGTAAAATCTACTGATACCCAGCTTTTGTGGTAGGCCAAATTAATGCATTGCGAATTGTGCTTATAGTTTATAAGCATGTGACATATTCCCCCCAACATGCATTGGTCATTTATAATCACCCATGTATAACCTGCAGAACTACCCTAAGACTGATTCAAATTTCTCCTGAGATAAATCCATTGTACTAATTTCCTAGGGCTGCCGTGACAAAGTACCACAAAACGGGTGGCTTATAAGAACAGAAATTTGTTCTCACAGTTCTCGAGGCCAGAAGCTTATAATTAGGGTGTTGACCACGTTGATTTTGTCTCATTGTTTTGAGGGAGAATCTGTCCCTTTCCTCTCTCCTAGCTTCTGGTGGCTGCTAGCGATCCTTGGCGTACCTTAGCTTGTAGAAGCATCACTCCAATCCCTGTCTCTGTCATCACAGGACCTTCTTTTCTCTGTGTCTCTTCTCCTCTCTTCATAAGGACACAAGTTATATTGGATTAGGATCCACTCTACTTCAGTAAGACATATTAACCTAACTGATTACATCTTCAAATACCATATTTCTAAACAAGGTCACTTTCACAGGACTCAAGGGTTAGGGTTTCAACATATCTTTTTTGGGAACCCAATTTAATCCATAACATCCATATTTGCTAATTTAGAAACATGTCCATCATGTCTCAGTGAGTGAACAAGCCAGTTTCAGAAGACTGTGGTTTTAAAACAAAATGAAACAAGACAAAGTATGTATGAGCATGTTTATAGGGAAACTTCTGCAAAATATGTACACCACTTGTTAAAAGTGGTTGCTTCCAGAAAGTTCAAATGGGGTAAGGGTGGAGTCAGACACTTCTATTTCTTACTTTATACCATTCTACATAGTTCTGAATCAGCATGTACCAGTTTGATAGTTTAAATAAGTGAAACTTAATTTCCCTTTCTTTCTGTCTGCAGAAGAGCAATACCTTATCACTACACAAGTGGAACTTCTTTGTGTTCTCACTTTTCAATCAACTTTTGAGTTTCTCTAGGCTTAAAAATCATCAGACAGTCAAGGCAGTCAGGGTCGACCAAGCATCTGGGCAAAGAGTCTAATGTGAAAGATAAAAATACATTATAAAAGTTAAAAACACACACACGTGTGTGTTTATATATATATATAAAGATGCTCAACATCATTAACTATCAGGGAAATACAATCAAAACCACGATGAGATATCACTTCATACCAACTAGAATGGCTATATTCAAAAAGACAAAGACAGTAACAAGTGATTGTGACGATGTGGAGAAATTGGAACCCTCATACCTTGCTGATGAGAATGTAAAATGGTCCTGCCACTTTGGAAAACAGACTGGAAGTTCCTTAAATAGCTAAACATAGGGTTACCATATGACCCAGCAATTCCACTCCAAGATATATATTCAAGAGAAATGAAGACATATGTCCACATAAAAACTTGTCCACAAATGTTCACAGCAGCATTATTCATAACAAACAAAAAGTGTAAATGGATGAATGGATAAATAAAATGTGGTATATCCATACAATGAAATGTTATTTAGTCATAAAAAGAAATGAATTATTGATATTTGCTACAACATGTATGAACCTTGAAAACATTATGCTAAATGAAAGAAGCCAGTCACAAAGAACCACATACTGTATGATTCTATTTATATGAAATGTCCAGAATAGGCTAATCTCTAGAGATAGAGAGTAGATTAAAGTTTGCCCAGGCTGGGAGGAGAAGGAAATGGGAAGTGACTGGTAATGGATATGGGTTTCTTTTTGGGATGATGAATACGTCTGGAATTAAATAGTGATGATGGTTGCACAACACTATGAATACACTAAAAAAACACTGAATTGTATACACTAACATGGTGAATTGTATGGTATGTGAATTATGTATCAATTTTGAAAAAGCTAAGTTGGACGAAACAAAGACTATACCTATAGTTAATATCCTTTGAGAGAGAAGAAAATATTGTATCTATTAATCAAGAATCGGATACTGTGAAAAAGTAACACTCAGGAAACAACACAAACAGCAAAACATGCTTTGGGAAATTAACATGATAGCAGAAATAAAAGACCCAATAGAAAGATTGGAAGGTGTGGTTGAAAAACTCTATCAGAAAATAGAACAAAATGACAAAGTGAGGAAAAAAAGAGAGAAGATATCAGAAATTAGAGGTCCAGTCCAGGATTCGCAGCATCCAGATTACAGGAGCATTAGGAGGAGAGAACAGAGAAGATGATGAGAAGTCCTTAAAGCATACTTCTAGACACTTTTCCAGAAGTGAAGGACACCAGCATAATGGATAAAAGTAGACCCCACACTAAGACACATCGTTGTGCATTTTCAGAACAACCAGGGCCAAAAAGAAGATTCTACAAGCTTCTTGGGAGGGGGACAAAAAAGTAACACATAAAGAATCAAGACTCAGAATGGCTCCAGTTCTCCCAACAGTAATGGTGGGACCTAGCAGAAAACTGGAGGTAAGAAATGGTCCAGCAAGATTACCCTACAGAGGAGCTCTCAGTGGGCCCCCCAGGATGGCCTCCATGCAAATATGTTGGACCATCAATCAGTTTCCATTATCTGGAAGAAGATGATTTTCGTCTTGGAATTCTATGCGTATGGCAGCTATCAGTCAAGTGTGAAGGCTGAATAGAGACATTTTCAGGAACTGGGAGAAGGGCGGTAATTGGAAGTAATGGTACCTTGGTGGTGCAAATGGTTAACACGCTCGTCTGCCAAATGAAAGGTTGGGGATTTAAGTCCACCCAGAGGTGACTCAGAAGAAAGGCCTGGTGAGCTACTTTCTGAAATAAAAAAGTCACTGAAAACTCTATGGACCTCAGTTCTACTCTGACACACATGGGGACGCCACGAGTCAGAATCATCTTGACAGTAACTAGTTTCTTTTGTTCTGTTTTGTTTTAATTAGAAGTCACAGGTTAAATACTTACCCAACAACAAGAGTTGATCTTCACAACAGTTTTGAAGGAAAAAGAGAGAAAAATAACACAACACGAGTTATGTGAATTAAAAGCCCTTGCCCAAAAAACAGTACGCAATTTGCAGATTGTTGACAAACGTAACTCTAAGTATGAGGAGGGAGAAAGGAAGAGAAAAGAGTATGAAAGTTGGAGAGAAAGTGAGGGACAAGTGAGAGGAAGGAAGGGTGAGCAGATGGCACGGGGACCCCAGTGCCTTCCACCATCAGCTCTGGATGCAAAGCCGCCAGCTGCACATAATCTGAAGTTCTTTCATCACATCAGCAGATTGTAGCTCTGCTCCTGGAAGACCTTGTGCTGGTCAGTAACTTTTCAGAGATTCTATTTCCTCACCTCTAATGTGTAAAAAACGACCATGTCAAGCCCTCAGAGGTGTTTGAGAATCAGACTAGATTCAGCTGGATAAAGCATGTAAGAACACACTGAACCAACCAAACCCGTTGCCAGCGAGTCAATTCCAACTCATGGCAACCCCATAAGTTACAGAGTAGAAGTGCTTCATTGAGTTTTCCTGCCTGTGACCTTTCAGAAGCAGATTGCCTGGTCTTTTGTCCAAAGCATCTCTGGGTGGGTTCGAACCACCAAACTTTAGGCTAGTAGGCAAGTGTAAACTGTTTGCACCACCCAGTGACCTTCAAAACACTGAATACACCTTGGCTATTTGTTCTGTAGGTCAAGGACTTGAACTTCATCTCATTTCTCTGTCTTATGTGTTGTGCGATCTTATTAAAGCAATAAATTCCCAGAACCTGCTCCTCACTCTTCATCAGAAACCTCATTAAAAGGGTTTTGTCTTGAAATATTTTTCCACGATGTCGTCTCATGGTCTGTTGTTCTGATCTGGTAGAGACAAACCATTTATATTGGTATAGCTTTCTTTTTCCGTGGCTGGTTAAAAAGTCTGGCTGTGCATTGTGCTCTTTTAAAGAATTACCTAGGTGAGACCCAGTTGAAAACAGCAACTTGAAAGGTTGGATGGGCGCAGTGAGTTTAAGATAATGGTGGTGGAATAATGGAGGAAAAAGATAGCGAGAGGGGTAGCACAACTTACCGAATATAACCAGTGTCACTAATTGTACATGTAGAAATTGTTAAATGGTGTATCTTTGGCTGTGTATACTTTCACCAAAAATCAAAAAAAGTCTTGCCATGGTATCTTCACCTGAGCACAGGGTAAGGAAGACTCAGAGAGCTAGTCCCCATAGCTCCTTCTTCGTATTACCCTTCCTAAGAAGCCTTTATCCAAAGAGAAATGGGCCTTTTATGTAACATAAACGCAAACACACACATAAGTTGGAGCTTTTTTGCAAGCTTGAAATAAAGGCTTCTATTTTTATTTTTACCAAACTTGGCATTTTGTTGTCGACCGGGAAAGATGCCCTTTCCTGCCTGGTCTCCTGGGCCTCGCGTGTAACATGGTGTTTAACGATGATTTATTAGAGAGTCAGAAGCATTTGTGGAATTGTGTGGGAGTACAAGAGTGCCTTCTGATGAGAAATTGAGTCAAAGTTTGTTGGCATCTCTGATAGGAGCTGTGTTTACATGTAAATTTGAAACATGACCAAGCAAACATAGTGAAACCTCCCAAGGCCTAATATGTCGTCTGGTAGAGCAGTGGCCAGCAAGTTTCGGATAAGCAGAAATTGCTGTTGGAGAACCCCAGGACCCTACTGACTGGTCAGGCAGAGGCTGCTTAGGGCAGGAAGGACCTCCCGAAAATTCGAGAAGCTTCCAGAAATTACTGCTTGGCTACAATAAATTAATGAGACATCCTGAACATTTTTCTTTGGTTTAACAAAATTGTGTCAACTATGCATAGGTGCTGTTCCAGACACTGTGGGCCCACAAAGGTGAGTCAGACGTTGTCACTGTTGTCAGGGTTGATAGTCCACTTGTGTGTGGTATGTGTGGTGTGTGTGTGTGGTGTGTGTGTGCATGTGTGGTGTGTGATGTATGTGTGTGGAATGTGTGGTGTGTGTGATATATGTGTGTGGTGTGTATGTGGTGTATGTGTGGTGTGTGTGGTATATATGTATGATGTGTGGTGTATTTGTGTGTATCGGATGTGTGGTGTGTGTGTGGTATGTGTGTGCTGTGTGTGTGGTGTGTGTGTTGTATTGTGTGTGGTGTATATGTGTGGTGTGTTTGTGCTGTGTATGTGTGGTATATATGTGTGGGGTGTGTGTGGTGTGTACGTGTGGTGTGTGTGGTATGTGTGTGGTGTATGTGTTTGGGATGAGTACGTGTGGTAAGTGTGTGATGTGTGTGTGCAGTGAGTGTGTGGTGTGAGTGTATAAGTATGTGGAGTGTGTGGTGTAAGTGTGGTGTATACGTGTGGGGTGTGTGTGGGTGTGTCTGGTGTGTGGGGTGTGCATATGTGGTGTGTGTATGTGGTGTGTGTGGTGTGTGGGGGGTGTGGGGTGTGTGTGGGGTGTATGTGTGTGGTGTGTGTGGTATGCATATGGTGTGTGTGTGTGTGGTGTATGTGTGTGGTGTGTATGTGGTGAGTGCACGGTGTGTGCACGTGATGTATATGTGGTGTGTGTGGTGTATGTGTGTGGTGAGTTGTGTGTGTGAAGAGCATCAAGTGAAAAGGCCAGCAGAGATGACTCTTGATCACAGTACAAGGCAGGGTGGAAGGTATAACTCTCCTCAGTAGTGTGCTCTCCACCCCTTTCCTAGTCAATTTTCCCCCCTTACTCCTTTACTTTTCTTCAGAGCATATCTGACTTTGTGTTACATGCTGTATTCCCTTGTTTCTTGCCCCTACCACACTGTCCGTCCAGGAGGGCACAGCTTTTCTTTCTTCTCAGCACTTACAACAGTACCTGGCACATACTAGGCACCATAGAGATTTGTTGAGTGATTCAGCGCTAAATGCGGAACAGGCACGACGTATGACAGCCCAGGAGGAAGAGATTAAATCCACATGGAGGGCAGGGGAACAAGAATTGCAGGCGTCCCTGCATCAGAAGGAGAGGGCCAGGAAGTTCCAGTCCCACCAAACAGTGGAATGTCTCGATGTATCAAAAAAAAAAAAAGCATAGATCTTTGTTACACATTATAATAAAGTATTGTGTTGTCTAAAGATTGTCTTCCAAATCATCTCTGGATGAGTGATACAGGCATACAAAAACCATATACATGGACATAGGGGATGAACAAAAGATGAAATGCAACTAGGAAGCAGTTTATGAGAAATGTTCAGTCTCACTAGTAATAAAAAACAAAAGGAAACAAAGAAAAATCAGATTTTTTTTTTTCCTGTGAGTCGAGTCAATTTCAACACATAGCAACCCTATAGGACAGAGTAAAACTTCCCCATAGGGTTTCCAAGGAGCAGCTGGTGGATTCGAACTGCTGACCTTTTGGTTAGCTGCCAGAGCTCTTAACCACTGCACCTCCAGGGCTCCATGAAATTAATAACAGCAACAACAACAAAAAAAAATTAATGCTATTCCCCAATGCTGGCAAAGATATAATAGACAAATTTTTCTTCCATGAAGACCGTATTTTCTAGAGTAGTTTTAGGTTTACTGAAGAATTGTACAGAAAATACAGATAGTTCCCATATGGCGCCTCTTCCCCCACCCATTGTTTCTCCTATTATTCACGTCTTGCATTAGTGTGGTATAGTTGTTGCAATTGACGAACCAATATAGATACATTTGCTGTTGTTAGCTTCTGGGTTGTGACCCATATAGACTATTCACAAAGGAACAAAACGCTGTCCGGTCCTGCGCCATCCCCATAATTGGTTGTGGATCAGACTGTTGTGATTCCTAGGGTTTATCATTGGCTGGCTTTTGGAAAGGAATCTTCAGGCCTTTCTTTCTAATCCATTTTAGGAACTTAGACTGGGAGTTCCACTGAAATCTGTTCGGCCTCATAGCAACGCGTTAACCTCCATTGACAGATGGGTGGTGGCTTCGCTTGAGGTACGTTGGCTGGGAATGGAACCCTGGTCTCTGGCATGGAAGAAGACAATTCCGCCAGTGAACCACCACTGCCCTCTCCAGCTTAGGAATAATAATTTTAAAAAAACCAAACCTGTTGCCATTGGGACAATTCTAAATCATATAGGATGGAGTAGAACTGCCCCATAAAGTTTCCAAGGAGCGCCTGGTGGATTTGAACTGCTGGCCTTTTGGTAAGCAGCTGTAGCACTTAATCACTATACCACCAGGGTTTCCATAAGCATGTGTATATAGTTCTTATTTCAGAGCATAGAGTTGATAATCAATACATTATTTTGCTACTAAAACAAATAAAAACAAACACACACAGGGGAGAGAACGTCTATGCTTCATCACGGTGAACGTGGTAATCAGGGCAGCCCAAAAAGCTGGTGAAAATATTGTAAAAAATCTTCTTGAAGGCATCTAAAGGCCAACAAGATAGAAAACAGTTGCTTGGCCAGGATGTGGGGAGGATGGAAGTCCAAATTGGTGAGCCTGGGTTTGCGGTTGCTTTTTTTTTTCCCCCTCGAAAGGTAGAGGCTCAGCCCCATGGGGATAAACTTATGAAGACAGAACCCAGGGCTCTCCAAGAGAGGAAAGAGAATATCAAAGATAAAAGTAGAACTTAATGAACACATAATATGTCTAAGTGATCAGTATTTAACCAAGAGAATCAATAAAATCAGAAGATAGTTTCTTGAAAAGACTAATGAAATTGATAAATCTCTGGCAAGACAGGTTGGCAGGGGCAGAAATTACAAATAACCAATATGAGGAATTAAAGAGAGACAATACCACAATTTCTGTGGAAAGAGAATATGATGACTAACTGTTGAAACACATTTAAAAATTATGATGATAATGGACAAATTCCTAGAAAAATATAACCCATCTAAATAACATTTTGTAAAAAGGAAAGTCAGAATATTCCTATAAGGAATAAAATAATTAAATCCAGAATTTAATGTTGTCCCAATCATACCAAAAAAATCGCTGGGATAGATGGCTTCATTGGCAAATCTAACAAATGCCTAAGGAGGGAATATTACTAAAACAATACAAGCTCTTCTATAAAGTAATTATTCATGACAGCATGTCCTTGATATTAAAACCTGATAAAGCATTACAAGAAAGGAAAATTACAAGCCAATCTCACAAATGGACATAGATGCAAAAATTTGAAACCAAGTCTCAACAAATCAAATCCAACAATGTAGAAATAGGACAACACATCATGATCAAATTGGGCTTAAACCAAGAATACAAGATTGGTAAACACTGGAGAAATCAATCATTGTATAGTAACTATATTAACAGACTAAAGGATAAAATAATAGGATCTTTTCAATAGATGTAGGAGCAAAATTTCTAAAATTCAACATCTGTTTATGAGAAAAACTTAGCATACCAGAAGTGAGTAGAAATTTCCTTGCTTTCTTAATAGATATCTGCAGAAAACCTGTAACCAACATAACCCTTAATTGTGAAATATTGAAAGTATTACATTTGAGCAACAAGCCAAGGACACCTGCTATTACTACTTCTATTCTCCACTGAACTGGAGATCCTAGCCAGTGCAATAAAACAAGAAAAAGAAACACAACGTGTAAGATTTGCCAAGGAAGGACGAAAACTGTCAGTATTCACAAATGATATGATTTTGTATATAGATCACAAAAAAGAATTACAATTCAGATAAATTATTAGTATCAATAAGAAGGTTTAACAAGGTTGCTTGAATGAGGTGTATATTCAAAATGCAAATTACCCAGTAGAAAAATGGACATGAGCCTTGAAGACACTAGATAAGAGAGCATATTCCAATGGCAAATGAATATAGGAAAGATGCCCAGCTTCATTAGTAATTGGAAACATGCAAATTAAAAATACATTGAGATTCCACAAGACACTCACCAGAGAGGCTAAAATTAAAGAGAGTGTCACTCTCAAGGGATGGCGAAGACGGGAAACAATGGAAAGTCTCTTCCATATACTTTCCATTACTTCACTGAAGGAAGCAGTTTGGTGTCATCCGCTAAAACGAAGATGTGTATGTGTTCTTTACTAGTAATTCCACTCATAGGGAGATTCCTAGCAGAAGTGAATGCACATGTTTACCAAGAGACTCATACAATAATCTTCACGGAGCATTATTCATAGTGGTTTCAGAATGGAAACACCCAACTGTTGACTGACAATGGAACGGATTCATAAAAGTGGTATTTTCATACAATAAAATGCAATAGATAGACAGATAGAGAGAGAGATGGTTAGCTGCCGACAAGTTGACTCCAGCGCATGGAGATCTTACATACAACAGAATGAAACGTTGCCTGTCCTGCAGCATCTTCACAAGGGCCAGCATGTTCGAGTCTATCATTGTGGTTATTGTGTCAATCCATCTTACTGAGGGTGTCCTTTATCCTTGTTGGCCCTCAGTGTCACCAGACATGATATCCTCCTCCAGTGACGGATCTTGATGATGTCTCCAAAGCAAGTGAGTCAGACATGTTCTGTTGTGATTCATAAGGTTTTCATTGGCTGATTTTTGGAAGTAGATTGCCAGGCCTTTCTTCCTAGTCTGTCTTAGTCTGGAAGTTCTGCTGAAATGTGTCCACCATGGATGACTCTGCTGGTATTTGAAATCCTGGTGGCATAGTTTCCAGCATCATAGCAACAAGCAAGCCACCACAATGTGACAAACGAAAACACTATACCCCAGTGAAAATAATCAAATGACAGTTACATAAACATGAATGATTCACAAACATAATGCTGAGCAAAAGAAACCAGATACCCAAGAAAACGTACTGTGCAATTCCATTTATACAGAGTTTAAAAAATAGGCAAAAGTAAACTATAGTGTTAAGGGAAGCATGCTTTAGGTGGTACAACTAAAGAAAAGCAAGGCAATGTTAGCAAGAAAGTCAGGAAGGTTAGTGATTGCCTCTGGAGAGGAGGAAACCCTGGTGGTGTAGTGGTTAAGAGCTATGGCTGCTAACCAAACGGTCAGCAGTTTGAATCCACCAGGTGCTCCTTGGAAACCCTATGGGGCAGTTCTACTCTGTCCTATAAGGTCACTATAGGGTTGCTATGAATCAGAATTGACTCAGTGGCAATAGGTTTGTTTTTTTTCGGTTTTTGGAGAGGAGGAGGGGGTAGTACTGGGAGGGAACTCTAGGGGCCACTGGGTGCTTTTGTGTTCTGTTTCTTGACCTGCCCAGCAATTATACGGGTGTTTGTTTTGTGATATTTGTTGAGCTGTACACTTTTGATTTGCACACTTTTCTGTATGTGTATTATATTTAACAATGTAAGTGTTGCAAAATACTTTTTTGTGTTTAAAAATATACAACCTCTCTAGATGTTAAAAATACAGTTATTTGGGCCAGTTATTGACAATGTCTAGGCATACACAGTGAGCAAAATGAGATAAGCTGCACCAGGGTACTGGGGTGAGGCTCGGTTCTCCCTGTGTGAGCTACTTGTTATGTAGCCATGGTGATGAGGGGCACATTTCATTGGTTAGAGCATAGGGAGAATAGCCAATCATCATTATCGTGTTCACACAGCATTTTTTTTTTTTTTCACTGAAGAAGAAGAGAAAGACAGAGATAAAATGCTTCTAACATGTTTTAAATTTTAGTTTGGTGTAAAGAAAAAGCCATCCTACTGTGAGACAACATTCGCACAGCTGAGAAAGCCTGTTGGGAAACAGATTTCAAGGACTCTTTGCTGCTGCCAAGGCTAAAAGACAAAAGATATACATTCTCTGGAGTCATTGAATTCTCACGGCGAGATTCTGATACATAACCACTGTGGCAAATGGTGGATCTACATTCAGGGCAGATGTGCATGCTGATCAGCATGGGGTTTTCTTGCGTGATTGCGCAGTCAACAGACACCAGGGAGAGTAAGTGCTCCTATCACAATGTTTGTGATGATGGGCCAGGTGATCAAGTTGATTAAAGTTACAGCAGCTCAGTCCTCTGCTTCCCCTGGAGCAGAGACTCAAGACCTATGCTTCATTATACAGTCATGCGTTGCTTACCGTCCACGATACGTTCTGTGAAATAGGATGTTATGTGATTTGGAGGTTGTGCGAACAGGAGATTGGATGCTGCTGCCTACGAGTTGTAGCGTATGTAAAGTTTATTTGTAAGTTGGGAAAGTTCACACTAAAATAACCGTAGAATAGTACACACATAAGCCAGTAACATAGGCATTTATTATGACTTTCAAGACATATGTATTATAGATTATATATCTACTACACCATTACATTTCTGGCTGCGCAATCGCTTTGTATACAAGAGACGTGAAATACATGTGTTGCGTGTGGGAAGCTGTTGCATTTGCTATGTCCAGTTATATCTGCTATGTCCCATTCTCCCAATCGGGATTTCTAAGCCCAATTATAACCTATGGGATCACGGATGCACTGTATTTTTACACAAATAACATGCACCTTCTATGTTTGTTTGCCAACCACCCCCTCCCCCTGCGAGATATTTTTTTTTTAACAGCAAAAACATTAGCATAGCATACTTACAAAAATACCTCACGGTGGGAGGGAGTGGTTGGCAAACAAACGTGGAAGGCGTGTGTTATTTGCATAAAAACATGGTATACGTGGTTGAACGTTGCCCAAACAGACATTAAGGGGCACACGACTGTAATAACAAAACTATATATGTGTGGAACTATATAGCTTATGAAATTTGCTTGCATACATCAGGGTCTTAGTTACCTAGAGCTGCTGTTAACAGAAATACCACAAGTGAGTGGCTTTAAAGAATAGAAATTGATTTTCTCACAGTTCTGGACACTAAAAGTCCAAATCAGAGTCTCAGCTGTGTCGATTTTTTCCTTGTCAGGGGCCCTTTTTGGTTCCTTGACTTGCAGGTGATCCTCACATGGCATCTGTCTTCCCCGTGTGTTGGTGTCTGCATCTAATCTGCTCTTTTTATAACTCAAAAGCAATTAGATTTAAAACCCACAGTACTAGAGTATCATCTAATTAACATAACAAAGAAGAGCCTATTTCCAAACAGGATTACATTTATAGGTATAAAAAAACCAAAAACCAAACCCAAACCCATTGCTGTTGAGTTGATTCCAACTCATAGGGGAGCCCTGGTGGCACAGTAGTTAAGAGCTCAGGCTGCTAACCAAAAGGTTGGCAGTTCAAATACACCAGGCGCTCCTTGGAAACCTTATGGGGCAGTTCTACTCTGTCCTATGGGGTGGCTATGAGTTGGAATCAACTGGACCGCAATGGGTTATTCATAGGTATAGGGATTAGAATTCCAACACATATTTTCAGGGGCACCCAATTTAATGCATTACGAAGGACCTCTCTTCCACTATTAAACTGGAAACATATTTATACTTGAAAAGAATGTGATAATCATTTAATAAAATAGAGGCAGTTTATGGAGTAATATTCTCACAATGCTTTTAAAGCATAAATGAGTCTCAAGGAAAATTATCTTCAGCATTGTAAAAAGATTCCTGATTTTGGAGATAAAATGTCATAGTTTGAAGCTTATGACTTTGAGCATGCTTAAAATAATAATAATAATAAACCTGCTTAAAAAATAAACATTGAAATATTTGACTTTCTTGCCCAAGGAACGCTCACCCTTTCCTGTCATAATGATTACATGCGTAACACCCAATTTGCAAGTTTCATGGGTAACTCAAAAGAGGAACCGCCTGCCGCCAAGATATCATCAAAGAAACAGATACATTTTAATTTTATTTAAGAACAATTAAGCACAGATCCTCTTTGCTTTCAGCTAAAGACTTCTTGCCAAGATCTCCTCCAGTTACATAATAAGTGATGTGTGCCTCATACTTTAGATAATTTCCCCACTCGTTTTACAAGCTGTAGCTTGCTCTTGAAACATAAAGCCCAGATTTAGATTGTAGACTGGAGGTCAGGGAACGGAATGTCCTCTCGACTTGGAAACCCTAAGTACTTCGCCTTCTTTTTTTCCCTTTTATTTATTTATTTAAACATTATAGAGCTTGTCTGAACAAATTTACTCCAGTTGTTAACTGATCCTAGTTAAGACAAAGACATGATAAGCTAAGAACTGCATTAAAAATATTTCTGAGAAGGAAAAAGACACACAGAGAGATGATTTTACATTGTTAGCAAAATCAACTTTATGTTCCCCCAGATTTTTCAGATCTTGTCCACTGTGCTTCTTGGTGGTAAAAGCACGGCTTAGCGGTATCATCTGTTTGCAGAAGCAGCTAAGAGATGGATTCGTGGCTGGGGCCATGTGCGCCATCCCCCAAGACGCAGCCACCTCTCCTTCCCTATATGTTTCCGTTCTTCTCCCTGTGAAGATCCTCTTGTCTTGCTGCCTCCCCACAGCATCTCTGCCAATTGTCCCCAGCCATCTGCTTTGTGAGAAGCAACGTACATTTATTTTCCCAAAGATGGAAACAGTAGTATGGTTGTCAGCATTCCAGAGTCCACTGTGGCCCCTTGCGCATTGCATGTTGGGTATAGTTTGGGTGTGGGTTTTGGCTTCGGCCCAGGTGGCGAACTTTCACTGGGGGGTGTAAACGGCTTGTGCTTGACTCCTAATCTAAAGGTTGGCGGTTAGAACACATCAAGAAAGTTCTGGTGATCTGCTTCCATAAAGATTACAGCCAAGAAAACTATGGAGCAGCTCTACGCTGTGACACATGGGGTTGTCATGAGTTGAAATCAACTTGATGGTTGGGTTGTGGTTTTGAATTACCAACTCGGGTCAGCTTCAGCTGTGTCCTAGGGAATCAGGCTGGACACACCCTTCATCCCTTATGGAGTGACAGCGGACATACAGAGGAGACAGTCTTGAGAGTAGAGACCTAGCACATATAAAATGTTTCTCCCTGCCAAGCTCCTGCAGAGGGTTCACCTGCTTATCTTGCGTGCTCTTCACAATTCCACTGGTTTAGGGGTTATTCCATTTTAGACATGGGGAAACTGAGACTCTCAGTGGGAAAGTGGCTTCCTGACTGGTGGTGGAGGAGGGAGACCCTACAGAGGTCATCGGAGTCCAGAGCCATTGCTTGTAGCCAGTAAACCACCAGATCACGTCGTGTATGATGTACAGGGTGCTGGCAGGGGAGTCTTCTCTTTCCTCCCGTCTCAGTGGTCGTGGGAAAAGGCCTACTGCAGTGTCCAGCCACTGAAGGCATGGAACGCATGAGTCCTACCCTCCCTGCCTTCCCTTACATACCTCTCCTGAACTTGCTGGGCTAGAAGTGACCTGAATCAGGGATAGCCGTTCAGTCCAGACAAGATGGAAGGCTAAACCAGCAAACAACATGGCAACTTTGTCCTCACCCAGTTATAAATATCTAATATCTTGGCTTTCCCCCAACAACAGTTTTTGAAGATTGGTCAAGCTGAATGGAGAGATGCTATTCTGCTAGCATGAGGGGAGGAGGGCTCAGCAGAGAGCGGGCAATGTCAACTCCCACCAACACTCAGCCTGTCTACGTGGGGTCCTTGGATGCTCCTACTCTGTGCGGAGTAGGGCCAGGCCGTGGGTGGGATGCTGCCTTCGAGATGCTCACCGTCTACGTGGGAGCTGGAAGAAGCAATGTAATCCTCTCTGGGGAGCTTATGCGGCTGAGGGGAGATTCTCAGGTCAGTGTCTCTTTGCTTATGTGGGGAAAAATACCAACCCCTGGTTGGCAGGGGCGATGGGAAGGGAGGGCAGAGATAAGCAAGTGGCTTTGATCTGCTGCTGCAGCAGGTGAAAATTTGCCTCCACTGGCTTGAGTCACTGTGGGTGTGTATCGGTGTTGGGTCTCGGTTAGGACCTTATTGATACTCCATGCCAGTTTCCTGGCTAAGTGATAGGATCCTTTGGGGTCATTTGCCCTCATTCTCCCAATAGATGGATGTTCTTTGGCCTGGTAACGCACACTCAGGAATGCCACAATCTTGACTTGGGGCGGGGGGAGGGGATAAGAAAACGGATCTTTGCAGATGAGAGGAGGTAGTCTGTGAAAGAGAGGTTCTGGCTGTGTAGAATTGAATTCGGAAATGCCGCAATGGACTGGGAGGACTTCAGAGGAGATCAGTGACAAGCATGATAACAGCAGAAAAAACTTGAGGGCGAGATGGAAGGAGTCACTTAAAAGCTTTGAGTCAAAGGAGAGGTGGTAGACCAGATGTACCCAGTAGGCTTTCAAGAATTTGATGAAAGGAAAATAACAGGTCAGGAAAGAGATGAAAGAAACAAGGGGAAGGATAATGGACAGATAATTGGAAAACTGTAACAGAGCAAAGCAAGCTCTGAGCTAGATGCAGTCATCTAGTGCTTTTTGTTGTAGTTTAAGTGAAAACTTACAATTCAAGTTAGACTCCCATACAAAAATTTATACATACATTGTTATGTGACCCTAATTGCTCTCCCTATACTGTGACAGCACACTCCTCCTTTCCACTCCTGATTTCCCGTGTCCATTCAACCAGCTCCTGACCCTCTCTGCCTTCTCATCTC
>NW_004444138.1:1001505-1023089 GCF_000243295.1 Trichechus manatus latirostris | reverse complement strand
TCACGAGTATCATTTTATGTCTCACAGTCCAGTCCAATCTGTCTGAAGAGTTGGTCTCGGAAATTATTTTAGTTCTGGGTTGATAGACAGTCCAGGGGCCATGCTTTCTGGAGTTCCTCCAGTCTCAGTCAGACCATTAAGTCTGGTCTTTTTACCAGAATTTGAGTTCTGCACCCCACCTTTCTCCTGCTCCACCAGAGACTCTCTGTTGTGTTCCCTGTCTGGGCAGTCATTGGTGGTAGCTGGACACGATCTAGTTCTTCTGGTCTCAGGCTGATGAAGGCAGTCATCTAGTTCTTACCCATCCAGGGATCCCCCCCACCCCACTTCTCCTGCATTAATTTCTTTCTCTATAATTAGTTACTGTTGAGTCCATTCCAACTCATAGCAACCCCATGTGTGTCAGAGTAGAACTGGGCTCCATAGGATTTTCAACGGCTGATTTTTCGGAAGCAGATTGCCAGGGCCTTCTTCCGAGGCACCTCTGTGTGGATTCGGACCTCCGAACATTTTGGTTAGCAGTGGGTACTTTCGTTAACCATTTGCACCACCTGGGGACTCCTTGTTTTCTATAAAACAAAATGAAAACTTGTTGCCATCCTGTTGATTCTGATTCATGGCAACATGTGTTACAGAGCAGAACTACACCATAGAGTTTTCTTGACTGTAACCTTTATGGAAGCAGATTGCTAGACCTTTCCTTTACAGCACTGCTGGGTGAGTTTGAACCGCCAACCTGTAGATTAGCAGTCAAGAGCAAAACATTTGTTAAGTTGTCAAGTGAGAAGCATCCCCAACCCCGGGCCTGCGGCTATGGGCATGTCCCCTTGAACTCATAGCTTCAGTGTCAGCCTCGTTGGTTGAGGCTCCCCTAGGGGTCAGTTCTGTGTGGTTCTGAGATCTTTCCTTGAAGTCCATTCTAGAACCTTCAATATTTTATAAGCAATAGGGAGACCTGGTGGTGTAGTGGTTAAGCATTAGGCTGCTAACCAAGAGGTCGGCAGTTCGAATATAAGCAACAGAGTTCCTGCTTTAATTCCTTCCTGCTTAAAATACCTATGTGAGGCCCTGGTGGTGCAGTGGTTAAGAGCTCAGGCTGCTAACCAAAAGGTCAGTAGTTTGAATCCACCAGCGGCTCCTTAAAAACCCTATGGGGCAGTTCTACTCTGTCCTGTAGGGTCGCTATGAGTCAGCATTGACTCGAGGGCAATGGTTTTGGTTTTGGTTTTAAATTACCTTTAGTGGTTCCTGATACAAGGCCCCCTGTGTGCTCTCAGACCTCATCTTCTGCTCCTTTCTCTCTCACTTGCGCTGGTCCAGCTTTTCTCCATTCCTCAGACATTCAGGGCATATTCCTGCCTCAGGACCTTGGCACAGGCTGTTCCCTCCACCTGGAACATTCTCCCCCTGCCCCTCCCCCAGACTTTTCATAGCTCATTTCTCACCTACTTCACGTCTTCACTCATACGCCACCGTGTCAGCGATGCCTTCCTGGCCTCTCTAACTAAAATTGCGACCCCCCAGCTGTCCCGACGCCTTCCCCCGCCTCATTTCCTTCCTGAGCACTTGTCCCCACTGTGTCTTCCCCTTCTCCTGCTTTTCATCTATCTCCCTCACTAGATGTCAGCCTCACAAGGGCAGAAGAGTTTTCTGTTTTGTTTGATGCTGCTTCCCAGTGCCTGGAACAGCGTCTGGAAGATGATTGTTGCTGAATAATTTGTTTTGAATTAATGAATGTATCAAATACTTTCCATGTGTCAGACACTAAGTGGGTCACATGGTCTTATGGGATGATTTGTGTCCCCCAGAAAGATACGTTTAAGTCCTAACCCCTGGTACCTATGATTGTGACTTATCTGGAAATAACGTCTTCGCAGATGTAATTAGCTAACACGAGGTCATACTGGAGAAAGGTGGGCCCTAATCCAATAGGACTGGTGTCCTTTTCAAAAAGAGAAGAGGTAGAGACACAGAGAGGGAAGACGCCATGCTAAGACAGGCAGAGATTGGAGAGATGCTGCCACAAGCCAAGGACTGCCTGGGAGCACCAGAAGCTGGAAGAGGCAAGGAAGAGTTCCTCCCTAGAGGCTTCAGAGAGAGCCCATGCTCTCTGACACCTTGATTTCTGACTTCTAGCCTCCAGAACTGTGAAACAATAAATTGGAGTACTTGTTGCAGCAGCCACAGGAAATTAATGCACATGAATTACCTCAATGTTCTCGAGTCCCTGGGTGGAGTGAATGGTTAAGCACTTGGCTACTAACAGAAAGATTGGCAGTTCTAGTCCACCCAGAGGCACCTCAGAAGAAAGGCCTGGCGATCTTCAAAAAGATCAGAGCCATGAAAACTCTATGGAACACAGCTCTACTCTGAAACACTTGGGGTTGTCATGAGTCAGAATCGACTTGACGGCAACTGGTGACTGGTGGTGAACTCAGTCTTCACAACAAACCTTTGAAGTAGGCACTTTTATTATCTCCCTTTGAGAATAGAAAGGTTAAGTAACCTCACTGGGCTCTTATATTTAGGGGGAAGGAGAATGATTTGAATTCGGGCAGCCTGGCTCCAGAACCCTGGCCCAGAAACCTTTCTGCCTTGGACAAAATGGCGGAATGTCGACTGTCATCTGTGGAAAGTACATCTGGGGGTGGTCACAGGCAGGAAGCTGGAAATGCAAGTCTAGGACCTCGGGGGAAGTTGAGGCAGGTTTGGGACCATCTACGTATGAGTGATGTTTGAAGTCTGGGGCCAGAGTGAATAACAACCATGTTGAGACCCCCAACTCTCCCTTTTAAAAGCAAGCCCCTGCTCACGTGAAAGCACACATTTTAAAATACAGCTACATCTCACTACACCTATATATGTATTTGGCTCTAAGATGATTTGAAAGAATTTTTATACTTTTGTTTAAAAATTGAGTTGTTAATATGTTTGGCTGTGATTTCTAGGCAATTAACTCATGTACTTAGGAACGCTTTCAATGTCAGAAAATTGAACCTATGCGTTATTTTAAGATACAGTGGAATTTTCTGAATGCCAAAGTTTAGTTATTTTTAAAGTCGACAAATATTATGTACATCGCTATGAGTCGGAATTGACTCGACGGCACACAACAACATCCTTATTTAACTGCATTGGTTTGGTTTGCACAGTTTTCATTTTTGGAGGCTGTATTTTTTTCCCGTAAACTGTAAACATTTCCATAGTTCCACGAGAAGCATGTCGCCCTGGGCCGGATGGCAAAGTTGATCCTGAGTAGTGACCACACAGGGCAGGCAGGCATGGAGGTCAAGCCCAGAGGTTCTGAAGCCAGACCACCAGGGTCCGAATCCTGCTCGCCCACTTTCTGGGGACCTCAGCAAGTTACTTGCTCTCTTTGTGCCTCAGTTTCCTCTGCAAAGAGGAATTTATACTAGTATCACTGTCCTCACTGGGGGCTGTGAGGGTGAAGGAGTTAGAAATAAATATGTGCTCCACAAACACGGTTGTTGTTGGCTGCTGTTGAGTGCTAGTTAATTGGGGTTTCTAGCTGTTTCCAGCTACTGAGGAAAATTATCTAAGTTCCTATAATATGGTCCTGGAGTCAGACGTTTGAATACAGGCTCTGCTGCTTTTTGGCTGCATGGTTTGGGCATGTTACCTCACCCCCCTGTGCCTCTGTTTCCTCTTCTGTAACATGGAGATGAAATTAATCATACCGACTCCCAAGATGGGAGTGTAATTGTTAAGTGCTACGGCTGCTAGCCAAAAGGTCAGCAGTTCGAATCCACCAGGCGCTCCTTGGAAACTCTATGGGGTAGTTCTACTCTGCCCTATAGGGTCGCTATGAGTCAGAATTGACTCCACAGCAGTGGGTTTGGTGGTTGGTACTCCCACGATCCAGCGAAAACCTTCTAGACCACAATGGGCTGATTTGAAAGCAATCATGAAGCTGGCCCAGGACCAGGCAGCATTTCATTCTGTTGGGCATGGTGTCCCCATGAGTCAGGAGCCCACTCCACAACAGCTAAGAACAACAACACTTACAATATCATCATGAGGATTAAATGAAGTAATATACACAAAACATTTACAACAGTGCCTGCACAGACTAGGAGCTATGAAAGTGTAAGCTATTATTATTTAAGATAGTTAACATCAGACACTAACTGAGCGGCAGGGGCAATGCTAAGCAATATACAGGCATTGCCTTATTTAATCCTCATAACAGTCCTAAAAGATAGTTCACCATTTTACAGATGAGAAGACTGACTGCTGGACAGATGCTCATGGTCACATATGAAACATTGGTGGTTGAGTGGTAGAATTCTCATCTTCCGTGCGGGAGACCCAGGTTCAATTCCCGGCTCATGAACTTCATGCACAGCCACCACTCACCTGTCAGTGAAATCTTATGTGTTGCTATGATGTTGAACAGGTTTCGTTGGAGCTTCCAGACTAAGACAGACTAGGAAGAAAGACCTGGCAATCTACTTCTGAAAATCAGCCAGTGAAAACCCTCTGGGTCACATGGGGATGGCACACAACAGGGTAGCGTTTCGTTCCATTCTGCACGGGGTCGCCATGATTGGGGGCTGACTTGACAGCAGCTAATAACAATAAGACGTATTGGACTCGACTCCATCCGACTTCAAAGGCAAAGCTTGAATCGCTTTGTTATATTTCTCCAACCATTAAACTCCAGAATCATCTGGCTGATAACTGTTCCTATATATACAGTTAAGCACACGTACATGATGTCTCTATTATACCTAACTTGTTTACTGTCCAAATAGGTCATATCTATTACCTGCCATTATGTCGTTAGCACAATCACAAGAACTTTTCTGTCCATATCCTGAAAAGTAGACTTCTACACTCTGGTTTATTCATTAAGATTTATATAAATTTAGGTGATAGAATGGATCTACTTATCACAAAATTATAAGCTTACCTCCCCCAAACAACGGAAATAACACTTCTGTAATCATTTCTGGGCAGCTTCATGTTAAATTTCCCTCAATCTGCTTTGAGGTGTAAATATTTCTCCTGGGGAATCATTTAGTTCGGCTTTCTAATTTGATTTGGAGAAAGAGGAAGTGGAGTCTGTAGATTTCGTAGAGAGCGAGGCGTTTGAGGGTCACTGGGGAGCTGTTGAGATATCTGTGTAGGTGTTTTTAATAAGTTAGTTCACGTAATTGTACGTCCTCTCCACTAAATAAGAATAGCCCTACCCTAATGGGCTTAATCTCTCTAAATTATTTTCTGGTTTTAATTGTGCTGTTTCCCACAAGCACCTAATTTAATTATAAGATTGTAATGCTTTTCTGAGGGAGCCGTGGTGGTGCAGTGGTTAAGTGCTCGGCTGCTAACCCAAAGGTCGGGAGTTCGAACCCACTAGCTGCTCTGAGGGAGAAAGATGTGGCAGTCTGCTTCTGCAAAGATTATAGCCTTGGAGGTCCTATGGGGCAGTTCCACTCTGTCCTATGGGGTCACTATGAGTTGGAATCCACTTGACAGCAATGGGTTTTGTTTTTTTTTTGGAATGCTTTTCTATGAGAAGCTTGCCTGCACATTGGAAATGCTGGGATTCAAATGTTTAGATGAAAAAAAAAAGAGTGTGCTTTTTCACGTTCCCAAGAGGGAGCAAGGAAGTCCCAAAGACTCACCTGTTTGGGTTGTTCAGACCTTGGGAAGGTCTAGAACGTAATGCAGCCAGAGTTAGCCTACAGTGAGGAAGACCCCGGCCCTGCCCAGTGGCGAGTCAAATGTAGGCCGAAGACACACACCCCAAAGACTAGAATGGTCCCTCCCTCGCTGGGAAGCTGCTTCCCCTCACATCCCATTTGCTTCTGAAATGATAGAAAATCAGCTAACCTATAACCCTGAAACGGATTCAGGAAATGTGCATCCCACTGACCGGTTAGTCTCCTGGAGCTATAAACTGAGCAGTTATCTTGTTACATCTTAGAAACATATCACACTACATGCAAAATCAAGGGAAGGAAAAGAGGAGCCTGCATGTCTGCCTTCCTGCGAGAAAGAGAGATCTTTTTAAGGTGGGAAGGTTTTAGCTGCAAGGAATCTCAGTCTTAGGGAGGTGCTTCCAGCCTTTGAGATGCTGAGTAGGCACTGTATTTACATGTCTGTGTGGCCCCCTCACCTCTTGTCCCCTCCTCAGGCAGCAGGGTCTGAGGGATGCCCTTCCTGCCCATTTCCCACAAACCACTGGAGCTACCCAAAGCTTGGGCAGGAAGTTCAGACTTCTGGAAGCACCGGGGGATCAAAGCAGGTGCTTAGGAAGGTGGTGAGCTGTGGTCGGTGCCTTGAATAGGGTGGCAGTGGGAGGGCCATGCAGAAGAGACACTATACTCTAAAGGGCCCCTCCTCAGCAGTCCTCATGGCTCCTGGGGCTGAAGGAGGAGCAGTGCAGAGAACTATACCCAGATCCCATTGCTATTTTCTTGATAAATAATCTGTTAAGTTGGGAGAAAGGACAGAAGGACTGTTTGTAAAAGTGGTAAGTCAATTACACTGCTTCAATTGGGTAGTTGGAGTCCTGGGTGGTAAAAATGGTTGACGTGCTTGGCTGCCAACCTAAATGTTGGAGGTTGGAGTCCGCCCAAGAGGTGCCTCAAAAGAAAGTCCTGGCCATCTAATTCTGAAAAACTAGCCATTGAAAACCCTATAGAGCACAGTTCTACTCTGACACACATAGGGTAGCCATCAGTTGGAAATGACTTGATGGCAACTGGTTAATTGAGTAGTTAATGGCTTAACAGCAGAGCCAAAGACCAGATCCAGTTCTGAACTGAATCCAGTTTTGATTCCAAAGCCATGGTACTCCCATTGAACTATGGCTCCCAAGGCAGAGAGATGGTCCACAGGGTGAGGGGTCGGTGGGGAGAGCCGGAGCCAAGAAGATCAAGGGCTGAGGTTGTGGGCGCAAGGCACAGACCACCGTGGACTCTTCAAGAAGCACCCCAGAGGTGGAAAGATGAGTGGGAGGGGAGAGCCAAGGTGCCATGTGTAAATGCCCCTTTCAGAGCTTGATCATAGAGGGAAGGAGAATTGAAAACCTTGCAAGGAGGGCCCAGGCAGATCAAGGATAACATATTCCTAGAGTGTTTGGTAAAGGGAATTAAGGGTGCTAGTACCACAATCTAAAAATGACCCATCTCTTTGTGCTTCTGTTTCTTCAACTAAAAGATGGGGACAGTGATAAGAACGACCCCATAGGGATGTTATGAGCCTTAAATTAGTTGATATTTGTAAAGTGGTTAGAACAGTGTGTGTTTCTTAAATAAAATAAAATAAATGAAGAGATACGGGAACGAACTTTATTGAACATCTACTACGTGCCAGATGCCATTTGGGGCACTTTGGACATAAATCTCAGTTCAGGGCACTGGAAACTAACAGCACTAGGCACCCGTTGGAATCTGTGATGCGTTGAGGTGAAATTGTGAAAAGGCATATTTAGTGTACACAATCTTAGCTAGAGTAAGTATCATGACAATGTAACCACTAACACTATTTATTACCCCCTATTAAAGGCTTGGAAACCCTGGTGGCGTAGTGGTTAAGTGCTGCAGCTTCTAACCAAAAGGTTGGCAGTTTGAATCCACCAGGTGCTCCTATAGGGTCGCTATGAGTTGAAATCGACTAGGCAGCAATGGGAAAGAAAATCAAGAGGTTCTGTTCACTGGACCATGAATACCTTTTAATTACACCTTAACATCTTGCCTTCCCTGTGACTCGAGGACCCCAAGGGGAACTTTCTGAGGGTGCAAAGATTTTGAAGAAGAGATTACTGAGTGTTTAGCTACGTTTGCAGAACTGAATTACCTTTTTTTAAAAAAAATTTATTGTGGTAAAATATATATAACAAAACGTTTGCCCTTTTAATCATTTTTAAGTCTACGCTTCTATGATATTAATTATATTCACCATGTTGTACATCCATCACCATTATTTATTTCTAAAGGTTCTTCATCACCTCCAACAGACACTCAGTACCCCTTAAGCAACAACTCCCAGCCCCCTTTTCCCCCCAGCCAGTGGTAACCACAGATCTACTTTGATCTCTATTATTTGCATATTCTAAATACTTCATATAAGTACAATCATACAATATTTATCCTTTTGTGTCTGACTTATTTCTCTCGGCATAATGTTTTCAGGGTTCATCCATGTTGTAGCATGTATCAGGACTTCATTCTTGTTTATGGAAGAATAATATTCCATTGTATGGTTATACCACATTTTGTTTTTCCATTTGTCTGTTGATGGGCACTTGGGTTGACTATTGTGAATAATGCTGTAATGAACACCGGTGTACAAGTATTTGTTTGCATTTCTGTTCTCAAGGCATTGGGGTGTATATCTAGGAGTGAAATTGTTGGGCCATATGGCCTAATTATCTTTTGTTGTTGTTAGGTGCCATCAAGTTGGTTCTGACAACAGAGTGGAACACTGCCTGGTCCTGTGCCATCCTCACGATCATTGCTACGTTTGAGCCCATTGTTGCAGCTACTGTGTCACTCCATCTCACTGAGGGTCTTCCTCTTTTTTGCTCACCCTCTGCTTTACCAAGCATGATGTCCTTTTCCAGGAACTGCTCCCTGCTGATAACGTGTCCAAAATACATGGGACGAAGTCTCACCATCTTCACTGCCAGGGAATACTCTGGCTATACTTCTTCCAAGACAGATTTGTTCATTCTTCTGGCAGTCCATCGAATATTCAATATTCTTCGCCAACACCATAATTCAAAGCATCAGTTCTTCTTCAGTCTTCCATATTCATTGTCCAGCCTTCACATGTGATTGAAAACATCATGGCTTGGATCAGGCACACCTTAGTCCTCAAAGTGACGTCTTTGCTTTTGAACACTTTAAAGAGGTCTTTTGCAGCAGATTTTCCCAATTCAATATGTCCTTTGATTTCGTGACTGCTGCTTCCATGGGTGTTGATTGCGGATCCAAGCAAAATGAAATCCTTGATAATCACCTTTTAAATTGTACAAAATCTCACATCTAGAGTAATGTTTGATAACTTTCCCAATAATGGCTTTACTTTTAATCTTTATTTTCGTTTTCCAGACATGTTTGTGTATTTGGCTGTGTCAGGGAGGTGGTCTTAGGCTGCAAGGAAGAAAGATGTGTCTGGGTCTCCTCAGGAGTGGTGTCGTGAGGGCACATCGGGGGGAAGGGCGTGTACGGAAGAACAGGAAGCCCAACTATCTCAATTTCCTGGACTGCTATAACAAAGCACCACAAACTGGGCAGCTTTAAACAACAGAAACGTATTGTCTCACAGTTCTGGAGGCTGGGAGTCTGAATTCAAGGTGTACACAGGGCCGTGGTCTCCTGGAGGCTCTAAGGGATGATCTTTTCTTGTCTCTCTCAGCTTCTGGTAACCCCAGGAGTTTCTCTGCTTGCAGCTGCAGTGTCACACGGCCATCTTCCCACTCTCTGTCTCTATGTCACTTCTCCTCTTTTATTAAAAGGACACCACTCAGATGCGATTAAGATCCACCCTACTTCAGTATATGTCAGTGAGAGGGAGTCGCACAATAGCCAAAACAATGAACCCAAACAGCCCAGTGAAGATGGCATAGGACCCGACAACATTTCTTTCTGTAATACATAAGGTCACCAGGAGTCAGAACTGACTCAGGGGCAACTGACAATAACAACTGCTTCAGCATGAGTTTGTGCTAACCAACAACATCTTTTGTTTATTTTTTCCCATACAAAAATTTATACATACATTGTTATGTGACTCTAATTGCTCTCCCCATACTGTGACAGCACACTCCTCCTTTCCACCTCTGATTTCCCATGTCCATTCAACCAGCTCCTGACCCTCTCTGCCTTCCCATCTCACCTCTGGACAGAAGCTGCCCGTTTCGTCTCTTCTATCTACTTGAGCTAAGAGGCACACTCCTCACGAGTATCACTTTATGTCCCACAGTCCAGTCCAATCCTTGTCTGAAGAGTTGGCCTCAGAAATTGTTTTAGTTCTGGGCTGATGGAGAATCCAGGGGCCACGGTTTCCAAGGTACCTCCAGTCTCAGTCAGCCAACCAACAATGTCTTCAAAGACCCTATTTCCAAACAAGGTCCCGTTCACAGGTGCAGGGGTTAAAACTTCAGCACATCTTATTGGGGGACACAATTCAATGCATAGCATCATCTCTGCAGATTTCAGAGAAGCAGTGCAGACGCAGAAACCCAGTGTCCCATGGGTCCCTGCACTCAGACCAGTCAGAAAGTGTGCTGGGCCCCGGGCTGGATGGGGCCCTGACGGCCAAGTGTTGATCCGCGGGCTGCTGGGGAGTGAGGCTGGACACCTAGGGGCTCAGGCAGTGATGGTCTGCTAACCAGTGTGGAACAATTCAGTACATTAACGATGGGCGTGGCTGTATTCATGGTGAGCTGCCCACCATCTTGGCACATCCTGGAAGCTCCTTGTGGCTCCCTCCTCTGGGGCTTGTAGCCTCTGATGTCTCAGCCACTTCGTCCTTGGCATCTGCTGCTCCCATTGCTGCCTCGTCCCCTATCCTCTCAGCCCCATGCCTCTGCTCTCTGCTTTGTGTCTGGGGGTCTTGGTGGGCACTCTGCCAGCCCTGTCTCTGGGCCTCTGGAAGAGGGAGCATCATGCAGCATTGTCCAGGGCTGGGCAGGCAGGAAGCTCATGCCAGCCTGCCTCAGTGGCCCAGACACTCCTAGAGGTGGCTGCCTCTGGTCAGGTGATGACCCTTGGAGATTTGTGGCCAGCCTTGTGACCTTGGTGCATGCGGAACCACTTTAGCCTGAGAAGGAAGCTGTGGTCTCACAGTGGACACACTGATCTTCTTAGATGGGAGGGAAGTAGCTAGCCAGTTCCTCCCCTGGCTTGTCCAGTGTGTGTATCCAAAAAAAAGTAGAAAAGAAGACCAGAAGAAAGAAAGATTTCAAAATCTTAACTGTGGTTAGATTACCAATGTTTTTTTTTTCTTCTCTGCATTTTTCTAATTTTAAAATATGCTTGATAATCTTGGCCATGGATTGCATGTGTGTGTGTGAGAGTGAGAGAGGAGAAAAAAGAGGCACAATAGCAAAAGGACCATTTTGACTGATGGTGATCATATTCTTAATTCTTAGTTTAAGTAAATTTTAGAACAAACAAGTTCACTTAGAGAAAAAATAATACAAGATATAATAATGGTCGTGGGGCTGTTCCATATCAGGTGAGAACTTGGACAGAGTTTTTTTTGTTGTTTTTTAAAGCAGAGTTCCTCATAAGCATTCCTAAAGAGTCCGTTCTTTAAAACAATAGTCCTGAGATGCATTCCATGAAAAAAAAAACTCTATGGTTAGATATTTATCTATTTAACAAATATTCATTGAGATCTTGCGGCACAGTTAACTCCTTCAGCTGCTAACCGAAAGTTTGTTGGTTCAAATCCACCCAGAAGTGCCTCAGAAGAAAGACCTGGCAATCTACTACAGAAAAATCAGCCCTTGAGAACCATATGGAGCACAGTTGCACTCTGACACACATGGAGTTGCCATGAGTCAGAATCAACTCAATTGTAATTGTTATTTTTGATACTAGGTTTGAGACACTGTTCCAGCACCAGGAATTCAAGAAGACATGATCTTTTCCCTCAGGCACTTATATTTAAGACATAGACAAGAAACAGACCATTAGAGCACAGAGGGGTGAGATGAACACAGCCATCATGGTAACGCAGAGAGATTCCCACCTTGCGATCACAGATTAAGGGCTCTTGAGAAGTCCTGTGGCCTAGTAATCTACTTCATTTCTATTCATCCTATCTTGCCAAACTTTTCTGTATAACCTCTTTGACTTCCTCCCAAAGCACCACAGTCCACACTTGGGGGAATACTGCTCTTTAACAAGGACAGCAGCTGCACTGAAGTTGGGTGGTAGATGATTAAAAGACCACCAGCTTCCCTAAAACAATAGCCCGGAAGCTCTTGTGTTTGAAGACTTTGGGACCACATTAGCCTTTTGCATAAATGAGTAGGACAGCCTGGGAAAAATAGCCGGTTTCCCCTTCCTCCCCCACTTCTTCTCAAATGACTGATATGTTGAATTTATATAACAGAGGCCAAACCATTTTGTGGCACAATGAACAATAAGATTTAAGGAACCAGCAACAGATCTGGAAAGTAGGGGGGAGGGGGGAAGAATGCTGAGATTCATGCAATGTGCATGTGAGCATATCAGAGCTAGTGTAGAGGGTGGATATTTGTCCAGGGTGACCAAAAAGGAAGGTAGGACTCTGGGAGCCTGGATGTTTGCACTGGAAGCAGCACTGGGCATTCTGGCTCAGAATAAAGTTCACACTCCCTGCTCAGCATCCTGGTCCTGCAGGAACCGGCCCTGCCTGCCATGGGGGTGTCATCTTTTGTCACTTCCCACTAAGCTCCAGCAACGCTGACCTTTTGATCCTGGGGTTCACCAGGTTCTTCATGGCCTTGGCCCTGCACCCTCTCCCCAACATTGGCTTCTTCATCCCTTCAGGCCCTTTAATGTTACTCCCCAGTAAGTTGCCCTATTCACTTACTGTAGTGCACTCTTCTTTCCCCTATGGAGACTCCAAACATGTCAGCCATTCATATAAGATTAGGACCCACCCTACTCCAGTATGACCTCATGTCCGACTAATTGATAACATCTTCAAAGACCCTGTTTCCAAACATGGTCAAGTTCACAGGTACTGGGTTAAGATCTGTGGGGTCTACCTGCATCTATTTATTTGTATGCTGTCTTAGTTTCCTGCTGATTGTTGTTAGGTGCTATCAAGTTTATTTTGACTCATAGCTATCCAATGTGACAGAGAAGAACTGCCCCATAGGGTTTCCTAGGCTGTAATCTTTATGGGAGCAGATAGTGAGGTCTTTCTCCTGCAGAGCCACTGAGTGGGTTCGAACTGCCAACCTTTCAGTTAGCAGCTGAGCGATTGACCCAGAGCTGCTGTAACTGAAATGACTCAAGTGGGTGGCTTTAAAGGACAGAAATTTATTTTGTCACAGTTCTGGAGGCTAAAAGTACAAATCAGGGTCTCGGCAATGTGGATGCCTTCCTTGTCTGTAGCCCCGGGCTTTCCTTCATTCCTTGGCTAGCAGACAATCTTCACATGGCATCTATCTTCTTCTGTGTGTGCATCTCTGTGCTTATTCTGGTCTTTTAGAACTCAGAAGTGATTAGTTCTAGGACCCACCCTATACTGGGATGACCTCAGCTGATTGATTACATCATATTAGATTACATTATGGGAGGTGATTAGATTACATTACATTAGATTTCATTCACAGGTATAAAAACTGGTTACTGTCAAGTTGCTTCTGACTCACGGTGCTCCCATGTGTGTCAGAGTACAGCTATGCTCCATAGGGTTTTCAGTGGCTCATTTTTCAGAAAGAGATTGTCAGGCCTTTCTTCTGAGACATCTCTGGGTGAACTCAAACCTCCAACTTTCCAGTTAGCAGCTGAGCATGTTAACCAGTTGCAACATGTAGGGTAGGGGCTTTCACAGCTATAGGGGCCAGGATTTGAATACATATTTATTGAAGACATAATTTAATCCACAACACAGGTCCACTTGGCAACCTCTGTCTCCCCCCTTCAGAGGCTCAGCTCCCTGAGGGTAGGCTCAGCTCTGCTTCGTTCAGTGTTGGAGAGTCAGGCTGTGCAGTGCCAGCCACATATGAAATAGGCTTGGAAATATTTGTTGGATGAATGAATGATTGATCGCTTTTCCTGGGGTTGTTGGTAGGATTAAACATTAAGAGCCGATTATGAAATATTTGCTCATTGTTAAATATATGGATAAACATTAGGTTCTCTCTCCTGTCGTTAGGTGTCTAAGAAAATTCTAAAAAATTATTCAGAGGAGGGGCAGTGAAGGAGGAAGAGACTCAGGGCTGTTGGCGGTGGGTGAACCAGAGCCCCATCCCTCAGGGAGAGTATGGTTGGCTGTGGGGTGATCTGAGGGGGAGGTGCTTCTATTTCAGAGTGGCTCACCGAGTGGGCCTTAGAGAAAGAAGGGTCTTCCTGGTTCCCTGCACATTCTCCAGAAAAGGCAGCCTCTTTGGATTCCCCACAATCAGTTGTTCTAGAACTGCAGTGTGAGAACAGAAAGGGGCCTTGGGAAGACTCTGGTCCAATCCAGATTCAGTCTTTGAGGACTAAGGTGTGCCTGACCCAAACCATGGTATTTTCAATCGCCTCATATGCATGTGAAAGCTAGACAATGAATGAGGAAGATGGAATAAGAATTGACGGTGGTGTTGGTGAAGAATATTGAATATACCATGGACTGCCAAAAGAACGAACAGATTCTGTCTTGGAAGAAGTACAACCAGAATGCTCCTTAGAAGCAAGGATGGCAAGACTACGTCTTATATACTTTGGACATGTAGTCAGGAGAGATCAGTCCCTGGAGAAGAACGTTATGCTTGGCAAAGTACAGGGTGAGCAAAAAAGGGGAAGACCTTCAAGGAGCTGGATTGACACAGTGGCTGCAACAATGGGCTGAAGCTTAACAACGATTGTGAGGATGGCCCAGGACCGGGCAGTGTTTAATTCTGTTGTTCATAGGGTCGCTATGACTTGGAACTGACTCAATGGCACAAAAGAACAGACTCAGAAGCCTGAGAGGTGAAGGATCTTCCTCCTCATCACCCAAGGTCAAAACCATGAGCCTCCTTGGTCCTTGAGATCCGAATTCCAGGCCCCAGTGCCATGTCATCATTCTTTGTTTCTTGATGTCTACTTGCAGCTCCTAAAAACTCTTATATTGTACTCAAACCTATTGTGTTATGTCAGTTTTAGTGTTTTATCTTTAAAAAAAAAAAAAGAAAGAAAAAGCTATTTTGGGATTTCAGCACGACCATCAACAGAGCAGGACTGTCTTATAACGTATCTGCCATTTTCTGGGCCGATCGTCTGTAGAGATTGCTCACAGGGGAAAGGAAATAGTTATATATTCTTACTTCCTGTAAGGCTGGGAGACAAAAGCCCCCCTTAATATAATTTAAAGGCTACAGAGAAGGCAATTTTAAGGAAAAGCTTCTCTGATTGATTCAAATGGAATTAACTCCAATGGATTCTTTTTAAACCAGTTGTCGTGGAGTTGACTCCAACTCATGGTGACTCTATGTGTGTCATAGTAGAACTGTGCTCCCTGGGGTTTTCAATGACTAATTTTCTGGAAGTAGATTGCCAGGTCTTTCTTCTGAGGCACCTCTGGGTGGGTTTGAAACTCCAGCCTCTTGGTTAGCAGCCGAGTGTGTTAACCATTTGTACCACCCAAGGATTCTTTTAGAATTCCTTTTAGACGGGCTGTATTATGGCAATTGTAGGATGGTCTGTGTAATTTGATTCAATAAACAAGCAAACAAAAAGCAAGTGCAAAACCAGAAGGGCCAGGTTTTATGTCAAGATTCTCTTTGAGCCAATGAGGGTGTGCCTGCTTTCAAAGACTTTGGTGTGTTTTAATTCTCGAAAGTTCACTGCTTGAATGACACTGCTTATTTGAGATTTATTGCTGACACACTCCATACGTGAGGCTTTTCCAGAATCTTTCATAAACTTGGTTGCTAAACTCCACCTCCCATCACCACCCAATCCCATGATCACCTTTTTTTTATAGCTGACCAAGAATTTCAAGGAGAACTTGAACGCTGTCTGTTTACCTCTTCCAAGAGGAGCTTCGTCCGAGGTTTACATTGGATAGCTCAAGGCATCCCTGATGTCAAACATCTGTAGACTGTTTTTAGCTCAGACTCCTGGACAGAGTAGACATTTAGAAAAGGATTTGCCAAGTGCTTTTAAATCTTAGAACCATGGCTGGCACAGGAAGAAGCCAAATAAATATTTGTTGAATGAAAACTTTCGAATGTCCGTTAATGGAGGCAAATACCCTTTGTCATTGTAACTTGCCATAAAGCTTGGACCTGGGACCAATTTGCAGTAATTCTTTCCTTGAAGAAGTACGCATGCTTCACTTAAGATGTGAAATTGAAGGTATTTTTAAGTGAGGATGGAATATCGTCTTTTCCACTTTTATATTCACATTCTTAACTTGACCCTCAAATAAGATTTTTGTTGTCAGCTGCCGTTGGTTCAGCCCTGACTCACAGCAACCCCTATGCACAATGGAATAAAACTCTGCCTGGTCCTGCACCATCCCCATGACTGGTTTTGGATGGGACCATTACATCCAAAGGGTTTTCGTAGGCTGATTTTTGGAAGTAGATCACCAGGCCTTTATTCCTACTCTATTTTAGTCTGGAAGCTTCACTGAAATCTGTTCAGCATCATCGTAACATGCAAGCCTCCACTGACAAATGGGTGGCGGCTGCTCAAGAGGTGCATTGGCTGGGGATTGAACCTGGGTCTCTCCCATGGAAGGTGAGAATTCTACCACTGAATCACACTGCCTCTTTCAAACAAGATACAAAGTGAACTAAAATTTGGAATATTGTGGAGCTTTATGATTTTTAAATATGTAGATGCCAGCCTTCACTCACTACTTAGTCTGGAATTCTCTTCTCTGCAGTGCCATTTCAAGATCCGTATTGCAGAAAATATTCCCAGCTACACCCAATCCAGATATGCTTTTAGAAATTCATTTCTTTCAATGATATAGTGGTTATGTCCTCTGTGTTTATTTAGAGGATAAATTTGGATTTCTAGAGGAAGGCACTTTTAATAATGATATTTGAAAGAAACAGCACTTTAGACATATCAAAACAAGTCATGCAAATTTAGTATTTTTCAGATGCTATGTTGGGTTGTACAAAGACTAAACCCGTAATGTGTACGAACCAAAAAAAACAAAAACAAAAACAAAAACAAACCCACTGCCATCGAGTCAATTCGGACTCATAGCGACCCTATAGGACAGAGTAGAGCTGCCCCATAGGGTTTCCAAGGCTGTAACGGGAGCAGACGGCCACATCTTTCTCCCATAGAGTGGCTGGTGGGTTCAAACTGCCAACCTTTCTGTTAGCAGCCAAGCACTTAACCACTGAGCCACCAGAACTCCTTAATGTGTACAAAGCATGTATTTTAATGTAAACACTAAATATTGTCAAGTTATTTGTCTGATACAATAAAAATACTTTAAAGACAATCTTTTGCCTGATTTAAAAGTGATGTATACAAAAACAGGCAGTGTAGTCTAGTGGTTAAGAGCACTCTGGAGTCAGAATCCTGCATTCTTGAATCCTGACTCCACCGACCACTTACAACAAGGTGTGATGGTTAAGATTGTGTGTCAGCTTGGCTGGGCCATGATTCTCAGTGTTTATATGTGATCACCCCCATGATGGGATCTGCTGTGAGTAGCCAATCAGTTGAAAGGGAGTTTCCTTGGGCATGTGGCCTGCATCCGAATATAAGCAGACGTTCTGGCTTTTGCCTGCCCTGGATCCTGCAGCTGGCTCCTGTTCGTCTGACCTCCAGTTCTTGGGACTTGAGCTAGCAGCTTACCTGTGGTCTTGCCTGCCAATCTTGGGATTCGTTGATCTTCACAGCCTGTGAGCAAGAGCCCTGCTCTCCGACCTGCCTATCGTGGGTCCGCCAGCCCTAGCAGCTACATGAATCAGGAGAAGCCTCTATCTTAATCCACAGATTTGGAATGTTCCAGCCTCTACAACTACGTGAGCCATTTCCTTAATATAAATCTCTCTTTATACATATTTATATGCTTTACTGGTTTTGCTTCTCTAGAGAACCCAGCCTAAGACATGAGGGATGTGTGTGTCCTTGGGCAACTTATTTATTCTTGCTCTTCCTTATTTTTTTTAATGTGTAAAATGGACCAATAATACTACTAAGTAAAATGGCTTTTGTGAGGAGTAAATAAATTTATACATGTTTAATGCTTAGAGGTGTGATCTGTGGAAAGCAAGTGCTCAATAACCTTGTGGAAAGTCTGGAAAAGTCACCCATTTCCCACGACCCACCAAAAACCAAAAAACCAAACCTGTTGCCGTCAGGTCAATTCTGACTCATAGCAACCATACAGGACAGAGTAGACCTGTCCCATAGAGTTTCCAAGGAGTGCCTGGTGAATTCAAACGGCAGACCTTTTGGTTAGTAGCCGTAGTTCTTAACCACTACTCATGCCACCAGCGTTTCCCCACGACCCACAGAAGCCACCGATAGCATTTTTAGCACCTTATTTTCCGTCTTTCCTTGTGCATTTTATTACCTGTTTGAGGGTTCACCATTCATAAAAGTGTTCATACCTTTTGTTTCACTTAACACACCTGTCTTAATTATCTAGTGCTGCTATACCAGAAATACCACAAGTGGGTGGCTTTAACAAACAGAAATTTATTTTCTCACAGTTTAGGAGGCTGGAAGTCTGATTTCGGGGTGCCGGCTCTAGGGGAAGGCTTTCTCTCTCTGTCGGCTCTGGGGGAAGGTCCTTATCCTCCTAGGTGATCTTCTTGTGGCTTAGCATCTCTCTTCCGCCATCTCTGCTTCTTTTGCTTGTTTGTTTAATCTGTTTTATATCTCAAAAGAGATTGACTTAAGACACATTCTACCCTAATCCTGTCTCATTAACATAACAAAGACAACCCATTCCCAAACTGGATTATAACCACAGGCATAGAGGTTAGGATTTATAACACATATTTTGGGGAGACACAATTCAATCCATAACAACACCAAAAGCATTTCTTTATATTATTTAAATTATTTGTAAATATCCTGTGCCCCTTCCATAATTTTCTTAACTGTTTCTTTATTTTGGACATTTAGATTGTTTCTAAGAACATTAAACCATATTAAAAAATATTAATAATAACAGTTCTATACTTGTTACGAAAAAGCCTTGTTTGCACAATGGTTAAGCACTTGGCTGCTAACCTAAAGGTCAGCAGTTCAAACCTACCAGTGGCTCCATGGGAGAAAAGACCTGATTATTCCTGTAAAGATTACAGCCTAGGAAACCCTCTGGGACAGTTCTACTCTGTCCTATAAGGTCGCTAAGAGTGGAATCAACTAGATGGCACACAACAACAACAACACTTATTATGGAGCCCCTGAATGGTATAAATTGTTAACACACTTGGCTGCTAACCAAAAGGTTGGAGGTCTGAGTCCACCTAGAGGTACCTCAGAAGAAAGGCCTGGCGATCTACTTCCAAAAAATCAGCCACTGAAGACTCTATGGAGCACTGTTCTACTCTGACACACACAGGGACACCATTAGTCAGAGTTGACTTGATAGCAACTGGTTGGTTACCCTAGTTATATGGAACTATTCTCAAACCAGAGTCTTTTTGCCTTCTCTTCTAGTAAAGTAACACGCATTTTTGAAAACCCTGAAAAACCTGGTATTTTAGACACTGGACTGTTGAAACATGTATGGAGAAGCAGCTTCTTTTTTAATCTCTGTTTTGGGAAAAAAGTGATCAGGTATGTTAACTGGACTACACCAGGCCCAAAATGGAGTTACTTATGCTAAGCCCTACCACAGCAAATTGAAACCTAACTATATTTCTATTTCTTGTAAATACCTGTGGTGCAATAAATTACTTAATATGGTCTTCTAGCCTTGGTCTTTGTGACACACACAATGATTGAGTGGGAGTATACAAATAAGGTATATAGAACCTATGATGATTGGGGTTATGTGTCAGTTTGGCTAGGCTATGATTCCCAGTGTTGTATGGTTGTCTTCCATTTTGTGATCTGATGTAACTATCCTCCATTTTATGTGTTGTAACTCCTAATCTCTACATGTTATACACGTTAATGAGGCAGGATTGGTGTGAGGTGTATCTCAAGTCACATAGCATTGCAGAAAGGTGTGACTCAAGTCCCACACTTACTTACCTGGGGGGTGGCTGGCATCCAAGGTATATATGTGGGTGCCCTGGCAGGGCTCTCTCTCTCTTTGTTGTTGTTTAGAGAATACATTTTGTGATGAGAATATCTTTTTTTTTTAATTGTGTTTACAGTGCAAATTAGTTTGTCATTCAAAAATTTATACACAAATTGTTTTGTGACATTGGTTGCAAAACCTGCAATGTGTCAGTACTCTCCCCCTTTACACCCCCAGCTCCCCATGTCCATTCGTCCAGTTTTCCTGTCACTTCCTCCCTTCTTGCCTTTGCGTTTGGGCAGATGTTGCCCATTTGGTCTCATATACTTCATTAAACTAAGAAGCACATTCCTCACATGTGTTATTTTTTGTTTTATAGGCCTGTCTAATCTTTGGCTGAAAGGTAGACTTCTGGAGTGTCTTCAGTACTGAATTAGCAGGGTATCTGAGGGATTTCTCTCTCACTTTGGATCCTGCATCTGGTTCGTGATCACCTGACCTCCGGTTTTTGGGACTTGAGCCAGCAGCCTGCCATCTGATCTGCTGAGTCTGGAATTCGCTGGCTTCCGCAGCCCTGTGGGCTGGCGGCCTATTGTCTGACTTGATTCGCCAGCTTCCACAGCCTTGTGAGCCAGCAGCCTGTGGGCTGACCTGGCGGTTTGGATTCATCAGCCCCTGCAGCCACATGGGTCAGGAGAAGCCTATGCCTGACCCACATATTTGGGACTTGGCAGTCTCCACAACCACGTGAGCTATTTCCTTGATACAGTTTGTAAGTTCTGGGAGACGTTGCAGCAAATTATGGAGCCCAAAGATGGGACGGTGAGTGCTGATGGAAGGGGGAGTAGTTGATGTTAGAGATGATGGAGTGGTACAGCAATTTGGAAGAGCTGGACATTTGGGACAACTTTAACCTCCATCTCGTTGAACCAGCTTTGTGCTGATCCTTATCAAATAAATTATTCATTTAATACCTAACCTTCCCAGGAGCTGAAACCTAAATGAACCAATTGACTCTCCCAGAAACGGAAACCTCAGCTAACCAATTAGAACTTGCTTACTCAATTCAACCTAGTTCAAAATTTCTCCTTGATCCCAAATAACGAAAGAGTGTCCACCAGCATATCTGAAATTTGCCCAATATAGCTTTCATGTTCCTTTGGGTCTGTGCTTACAAAAACCCTTCCACTTTGTACCATGCTTCAGAACTTTTGTCTAACTTCCAGACCAGGTGTTCCCTGATTCGTGAATTGAAAAATAAAGCTTATGAGTTCATGTACAAATTTAAAATTGTGGACATTTTTAAAAAATTTTTATTTTATTATTGTACTTTAAGTGAAAATTTGCAATTCAAGTTAGTCTCTCATACAAAAATTTATACATACATTGTTATGTGACCCTAGTTGCTCTCCCTATACTGTGACAGCACACCCCTCCTTTCCATCCCTGATTTCCTGTGTCCATTCAACCAGCTCCTGACCCTCTTTGCCTTCTCATCTCACCTCAGGACAGAGCTGCCCATTTAGTCTTGTGTATCTACTTGAGCTAAGAAACACACTCTTCATGAGTATCATTTTATGTCCCATAGTCCAGTCTAATCTTTGTCTGAAGAGTTGGCCTCAGGAATGGCTCCAGTTCTGGGTTGACACAGAGTCCGAGGGCCATGTTTTCTGTGGTTCCTCCAGTCTCAGTTAGACCATTAAGTCTGGTCTTTTTACTAGAATTTGAGTTCTGCACCC